>NW_027411784.1:0-161247 GCF_047663935.1 Musca autumnalis
ATTTTTGTCAACGTTTCGATGCATGGTTGTATTTGACAGCTCAAGGACGGTTTTTTGAAATGAGATTACCTTCTTATTCTGTCATGGATTCAACCGGTCGGCTTATACTTTTGTGAACTCAAGTTCGAAATTCGAATTGTTCATATTGTAAATCAAATGAACATAACTTTGGAACTTGTTCGTCGTTTTCTAGTATCGTCGTTTCGGAAAGTTTTAATTTCGTAAAACGTGGTGGATTGTATTAACTGCCTTCGAAAAGGGCATATGATCTCGAACTGTAACTCAAAAGTTCCATGCAGAGTGATTATGCACATCATACGCTGCTTCACATCTTTTGTAGTCTAGAACAACCCAGTACTTCAAATTCGAATAGCAATTCAACGCAACCGTCAACCAATGGAAGTCCACTATCTTTTGTGGCTCGTTCTTTAAGAAGAGCCATAATTGCAACAGCTTTAATTCCGATGAAAGATAATCGTGGCTCATTTCAAACGGTAAGAGCGTTACTTGATTCTTGCTCTGAACTGAAGTTTCTTTCAGAAGAAACTGCGAAGAGATTGAAACTTTAGTTTCGTCCTTTTGCCCAAGAAATATCGGGAATTGGAGAAGTTCGTTCTTCAATTAAGTTTTCTGTCGATGGTACTATATAATCGAAAAGTAGTTCTTTCGTGTGGTCCTTTGTTCTGCAAGCCTCAATACATCGACGTGCTCTTAAGTGCCGAGGTATTCTTTGACTTCTTGCTGGATGGCAAAATTTCATTGAAAAATGGATCACCGTGTCTCACGAATAAAGTTTTCGGATGGATAGTTGGAGGTTCATCGCCCAGTTGTTCCAATTCAAATTCGTGGACGTGTTACTTAACTGTAAGTACTTTTGGAGAAAAAAATACTAATGATTCGTTGAACAAGTATTCGAAGTCTCCTTCAACATGCGCAGAAGAAGAACAAGCATGCAAAGATCATTTTATCGCAAATATGGAAGAGTAGAAGATTGTCTTCCATTTAAGAAATTATCAAATTATATTGGTAACTCATTGAAAAAAACTTTTAGGCGTTTTTTGTAGCTCGAAAGACGACTTGAACGTGACTCAAGTTTGAAATCGATGCAGGAAGAATTCATGCATGAAGAAATCATGAATTCGTAAATCGTAGTTCGTTTTCTCATTACAGATAAACCTATCTTAGGAGGTCTTAGGATAAGATCTTTACGTCGATGACGTACTAACTGGCGCCGATATCGAAAATCTAGCCCTTAAGGGGGACGAGTTATTACAAATCTTGAAATTGCATGATATCGAAACTAAGCGGAATAGCAAACATGCGTCTCTCACTTCGAATGATGATTAGGAAATAGTCATTAAAACATCGGACAACGATACCACCAAAGCCTGGAAACCCTAGCAACATATCTTTCTTTGTAGGCTCGGGTTGCCCGATGTCAAAAATACTATAAAAATATAAATTTCGTCGCTAGTATTCAAAAAATATTGGAATTTTAAATCATCGAAGGTTGCTGCCAGCCAAGCTCAATCTGTACTTAGGTTAGGTTCGCGCTGTCGCTTTTCAACGCATAGCGTGGCTGAAATCAAAATGGAAAACCTGGCATTGTCTTTGGATTTTTGGAAAAACTTCAAACTAGTACTCCATTGGATGGGACTATATTCGTCGACTTTGAACTGTTTCGTGGCAAGTCGTGTCACAAAACCCCAAAAAGAATCTACAAGGATCTTTTGGGTATATTTATCATTAAGAAGTACCGCGGATTTCGCATATTATTATGTCCAGAAATTCGTTCGTTCCTGTTTTCCAGAAGACGTCTCTAATAAGTCTGTTAAACATGACGATTTTACAATGATCGATGCTCCAGGACGTAGAAAAACTACCATCTTCGAAAAATATTTGCACAAATATTATGTCACACATAACATAAAGGATAAGCATTCTTAATTTCCACTGATGTTCATTGAATCGTTGGACCGACATATACATATATTAGGAGAAGCTGTTAATTTAGTGCAGTATTGTTGCTCTTATGGATCATCACACACTCTCAGGTGGCATCATTGTTAAATTATCGCATCATACTTTGACATTATTCAAGCAGTATTCGCGGATTTGTCGTATCGTACTTGTTTTTTGTATTTTCCACATATGTTCAATGAATCGTTTATTGGTGTACAAAGATGTCGTCCACGAACTTTCATATGGACCGACATATATATTAGGAGAAGCTGTTAATTTCGTGCAGTACTGTTGTACTTATGGATCAACACACACTCTCAAATGGCATAATTGTTAAATCATCGCATCATATTTTGACATTATTCAAGCAATATTCGCGGATTTGACGTATCTACACCAAACCATTCTCTTATGCAGTCCTTGTTTTCCGATCTTTTTGCATGAAACCATCAACTATTATTGTACATATAGAAAAAAACACAAGGCCGTGCTATGTCACCCAAGCTAAATTGAATCCTCCATGACTACATGTTTTTCTTGAAACTTAACGCTTCAACGGGCGGAAGATGTTGGCGCAGATTATTATTTGCGTATTTCGTTTATTTTTAATGTTTTGCATTTTAGTTATTTATTGGTTCCTTTCATTTTATTATTCCATTTTAAGTAATGCAAATTGTTAAATTTTTAATATTTGCATTTATTTTGTACGGCTCACCTTAATGTTTTGTTTGTTCGTTCCACCCTAATGTGTGTATTTCTTTTCATTACTCCCTTTTGTGTCGTGTTCGTTATGGCGAGAAACAACAACAAAAATACATAACTTAGGCATTTGTCTGTTATCAGTTTCGTCCGTTTTGTGTTTGTTGGGCAATTACAACAACAACACTGTTGTTTTTTCAGTTCTATCTGTATGCATGTTTGTACATACAGACCGCTTTGTTTTGTGCTAATATTCTTATTTCTAATGTTTGATCGTTCTGTTTGCTTTGATCGTGTCAATGTCGTTCCTGCCTGTTGTGTGGCCCTACAAGAAGGGTATAAAAATAGTATGTAGTGAGTTGACAAATAACCGACGTATACCAAACAACTTAAGGAAAATTAAATTGAATTTGTAATCGAAATAAAATCGAAGTGTTTTCTTTAGTCTTTTATTCGGGCACAAAATAAATAAGCTTTCTGTGCGAACAGTTATTTAATGAAAATCAAATCAATAAAATATTTTTCTTTCGGTGTAATTACTTAGTTTTCTTCAAAACAACGGGAAAACACCCACAAGAGTATGAAAGCAGAACTAAAAATGTGAGTTGCGTTGATTGATTGATATGAGTGAAATTAAATTTTTATATAAACTCTCATGTATAGACAAATGGGTATAAAAATAGTATGTAGTGAGTTGACGAATAACCGACATATACCAAACAACTTAAGGAAAATTAAATTGAATTTGTAATCGAAATAAAATCGAAGTGTTTTCTTTAATCTTTTATTCGGGCACAAAATAAATAAGCTTTCTGTGCGAACAGTTATTTAATTAAACTTTTTATTTATTCAATGAGACTTTACGCTGGTCCAAATCAATGAAATATTTTTCTTTCGGCGTAATAACTTAGTTTTCTTCAAAACAACGGGAAAACACCCACAAGAGTATTAAAGCAGAGCTAAAAATGTGAGTTGCGTTGATTGCTGTTTTGAACGTTCACCTTGGGTATATAAGGCCTGTTCGATAAATAAGCAAGTAAAAATTATTTGGAAGTTCTTGCGACTACTTGCAAGTACTTCTCAGTTCTCTTTTACTGAACAAGTATGTTATCGAAAAGCATTATGTAAAAGTTCGTACAAATTTTTTGGTTATCGTACAGACCTATAGTGCCAACGGAAATAGCACTGACAACAATAAGAAAAATATTTTTGTTCTGTTTTGCGCGTCAAAAAAGTTATCCATTAAAACGTGATCATATCAGTTCAAAATATTCTACAAAATTCTAAATTTTCACTATAGGTCACTACTGAAATTATATCCCTATTTACATTATATATTTCCTATTTTTGACAATATTGTTTCCTTTTTATTTAACGCATGAAAGTAATGTTTTAGGAGCGAAACTTAATAAAAAGGAATATTCTAAAGTAAATTTATCATGAATCACAGAATAAACAATATATCTAAGTTAAAGGTTTTTAAGAAATAACATATTTATATTATAGCTGGAAATTATATATTTAAAAATTCGACCGTTATTTGAAAAATTTCACCTCGGCTTAACGAGTTATGGTCCAGTGAAGACATCTTGGTCCTAACATCTATCATAACAACTCGTGCTCTGAGAAATTGTACTCAATAAATAGATGTACCATGAATGGTGAAATAAAAACACTTATATCAAATGCCATGTAATAAAAACCTACAGTGGCGGCCATATAATTAAGAACGACGTCGTATTAAAAAGTAATTTGATTTGCTACGTTCCAAATATTTGATTATTTATGTGGAAAAAAAAATTGTGAATAAAGTACACGAAAGCACTTTAAAATAGAGCCAAAACATGTTTTAATACGAAAGAAACCACGATTTATTAAAATAGTTATAAAACGACCTGTAGTGCTATTCTCTAACTCATTTTTGAGTGACCGACAAATGTCAGTAAAATGAAAACGCAAAATTATGAATGGAAAGTTCATACAAAAGCTGACAACACTGTTGCTGTCGGTAAAACTTTACGCCTACTTTGGTCGCTAACTTACCGAAAAATTTCGTTAATTACCGAATTTATAAGCATTTTAATTTTACCGATTTTTGTCGGTAACTCAAAAAATGTGTTAGAGAATCGCACTACTGGCCACATAATTGAGAACGATATAAGTAAAGGTTACTTAAAGGTAATTTGCATACACAATATGTGAATATATCGCTATGTATTTTAGAAATCGGTTATTTTGATTCATTTTAGCTTCCTCCATCCACTCGATGACGCTCTAAACGACGATTTCATAGTCGGCGCTTATCTACCCTTAAATTGGTTTTTACCCCACTTCTTTGAGTCCTTTACAAGGGAATTGTCAGGAAAATAACTTCGAATGAGCCATTTCCACCTGATAAATCGCTGAAATTGTTGTCTGCAGATAGTAGACAGGAAATAAAAAATTTTTAATTTTGTACAAAAAATTGTCCTAACGGTACACCGAACAAAAATGAAAGGTTCATTGCACAAGGTCTTTGCGGTTGTTGTAGCATAATTATGTAAGACTTTTTTATTAAACGAAAACTCATATTCATATCAAAACCAGTCAAATCAATCATTTTTATGGGTGAAAATAAAATTTTTATATAAACTAATGTCTCATGTACAGACACAAAATTATTGTGGAATTCGAGCATTCAAAACATTATGTTAATAAACGTTATATTAGGAATTTTTCCAATTTTTGTATAGACGTTATATTATTGTTTCATTTACTGCCTACTACCTGCAGACAAAAATCCTACCGCTTTATAAGGTGGAAACGGCTCTTACGAAACTATTTCCCAGACAATTCCCTCGTAAAGGACCCCAATTTAAGGGTAAATAAGCGCCGATTACGGAACGACAATCACAGGGTATCGTTCAGAGCGTCATCGAGAGAATGAGAGGAAGCCAAAACTGTCGCTTTAGATACAAAAAATAAAATTAGTTCTATCTGTATGCATGTTTGTACATACAGATCGGTAACTGTGGCCCTTCGCTTTGTTTTGTACTAATATTCTTATTTTTAATGTTTGATCGTTCTGTTTGTTTTGATCGTGTCAATGTCGTTCCTGTCTGTTGTGTGGCCCTACAAAATGGGTATAAAAATAGTATGTAGTGAGTTGACGAATAACCGACATATACCAAACAACTTAAGGAAAATTAAATTGAATTTGTAATCGAAATAAAATCGAAGTGTTTTCTTTAATCTTTTATTCGGGCACAAAATAAATAAGCTTTCTGTGCGAACAGTTATTTAATTAAACTTTTTATTTATTCAATGAGACTTTACGCTGGTCCAAATCAATGAAATATTTTTCTTTCGGCGTAATAACTTAGTTTTCTTCAAAACAACGGGAAAACACCCACAAGAGTATTAAAGCAGAGCTAAAAATGTGAGTTGCGTTGATTGCTGTTTTGAACGTTCACCTTGGGTATATAAGGCCTGTTCGATAAATAAGCAAGTAAAAATTATTTGGAAGTTCTTGCGACTACTTGCAAGTACTTCTCAGTTCTCTTTTACTGAACAAGTATGTTATCGAAAAGCATTATGTAAAAGTTCGTACAAATTTTTTGGTTATCGTACAGACCTATAGTGCCAACGGAAATAGCACCGACAACAATAAGAAAAATATTTTTGTTCTGTTTTGCGCGTCAAAAAAGTTATCCATTAAAACGCGATCATATCAGTTCAAAATATTCTACAAAATTCTAAATTTTCACTATAGGTCACTACTGAAATTATATCCCTATTTACATTATATATTTCCTATTTTTGACAATATTGTTTCCTTTTTATTTAACGCATGAAAGTAATGTTTTAGGAGCGAAACTTAATAAAAAGGAATATTCTAAAGTAAATTTATCATGAATCACAGAATAAACAATATATCTAAGTTAAAGGTTTTTAAGAAATAACATATTTATATTATAGCTGGAAATTATATATTTAAAAATTCGACCGTTATTTGAAAAATTTCCACCACGGCTTAACGAGTTATGGTCCAGTGAAGACATTTTGGTCCTAACATCTATGGGAACAACTCGTGCTGTGAGAAAATGTACTCAATAAATGGATGTACCATAAATGGTGAAATAAAAACACAGCCACGAAATAAAAACCTACAGTGGCGGTCATATAATTAAGAACGACGTAGTATTAAAAAGTATTTGACTTGCAACGTTCCAAATATTTGATTATTTATGTGGAAAAAAAATTGTGAATAAAGTACACGAAAGCACTTTAAAATAGAGCCAAAACATGTTCTAATACGAAAGAAACCACGATTTATTAAAATAGTTATAAAACGACCTGTAGTGCTATTCTCTAACTCATTTTTTGAGTGACCGACAAATGTCAGTAAAATGAAAACGTAAAATTATGAATGGAAAGTTCAAATAAAAGCTGACAACACTGTTGCTGTCGGTAAAACTTTACGACTACTTTGGTCGCTAACTTACCGAAAAATTTCGTTAATTACCGAATTTATAAGCATTTTAATTTTACCGATTTTTGTCGGTAACTCAAAAAATGTGTTAGAGAATCGCACTACTGGCCACATAATTAAGAACGATATAAGTAAAGGTTACTTAAAGGTAATTTGCATACACAATATGTGAATATATCGCTATGTATTTTAGAAATCGGTTATTTTGATTCATTTTAGCTTCCTCCATCCACTCGATGACGCTCTAAACGACGATTTCATAGTCGGCGCTTATTTACCCTTAAATTGGTTTTTACCCCACTTCTTTGAGTCCTTTACAAGGGAATTGTCAGGAAAATAACTTCGAATGAGCCATTTCCACCTGATAAATCGCTGAAATTGTTGTCTGCAGATAGTAGACAGGAAATAAAAAAATTATTTCATTTTATACAAAAAATTGTCCTAACGGTACACCGAACAAAAATGAAAGGTTCATTGCACAAGGTCTTTGCGGTTGTTGTAGGCATAATTCTGTAAGACTTTTTATTAAACGAAACTCATATTCATATCAAAACCAGTCAAATCAATCATTTTTATGGGTGAAAATAAAATTTTTATATAAACTAATGTCTCATGTACAGACACAAAATTATTGCGGAATTCGAGCATTCAAAACATTATGTTAATAAACGTTATATTAGGAATTTTTCCAATTTTTGTATAGACGTTATATTATTGTTTCATTTACTGCCTACTACCTGCAGACAAAAATCCTACCGCTTTATAAGTTGGAAACGGCTCTTACGAAACTATTTCCCAGACAATTCCCTCGTAAAGGACCCAATTTAAGGGTAAATAAGCGCCGATTACGGAACGACAATCACAGGGTATCGTTCAGAGCGTCATCGAGGGAATGAGAGGAAGCCAGAACTGTCGCTTTAGATTCCAAAAATAAAATTAGTTCTATCTGTATGCATGTTTGTACATACAGATCGGTAACTGTGGCCCTTCGCTTTGTTTTGTACTAATATTCTTATTTTTAATGTTTGATCGTGTCAATGTCCTTCCTGTCTGTTGTGTGGCCCTACAAAATGGGTATAAAAATAGTATGTAGTGAGTTGACGAATAACCGACATATACCAAACAACTTAAGGAAAATTAAATTGAATTTGTAATCGAAATAAAATCGAAGTGTTTTCTTTAATCTTTTATCCGTCACAAAATAAATAAGCTTTCGGTGCGAACAGTTATTTAATTAAACTTTTTATTCATTCAATGAGACTCTACGCTGGTCCAAATCAATGAAATATTTTTCTTTCGGCGTAATAACTTAGTTTTCTTCAAAACAACGGGAAAACACCCACAAGAGTATTAAAGCAGAGCTAAAAATGTGAGTTGCGTTGATTGCTGTTTTGAACGTTCACCTTGGGTATATAAGACCTGTTCGTTTTTGCGACTACTTGCAAGTACTTCTCAGTTCTCTTTTACTGAACAAGTATGTTATCGAAAAGCATTATATAAAAGTTCCTACAAATTTTTGGGTTATCGTACAGACCTATAGTGCCAACGGAAATAGCACTGACAACAATAAGAAGAATATTTTTGTTTCGTTTTGCGCGTCAAAAAAGTGATCCATTAAAACGTGATCATATCAGTTCAAAAAATTCTACAAAATTCTAAATTTTCACTATAGGTCACTACTGAAATTATATCCCTATTTACATTATATATTTCCTATTTTTGACAATATTGTTTCCTTTTTTATATAACGCATGCAAGTAATGTTTTAGGCGCGAAACTTAATAAAAAGGAATATTCTAAAGTAAATTTATCAGAATCACAGAATAAAAAATATATCTAAGTTTAAGGTTTTTAAGAAAACAACATCTTTATATTATAGCTAGAAATTATATAGTTAAAAATTCGACCATTATTTGAAAAATTTCCACCACCTACTGGCCACATAATTAAGAACGATATAAGTAAAGGTTACTTAAAGGTAATTTTCATACACAATATTAAATTGGTTTTTACCCCACTTCTTTGAGTCCTTTACCAGGGAATTGGATCAAAGTAACTGATTTCTAAAATACGTAACGATTTATTCACATATTGTGCATGAAAATTACCTTTAGGTAACCTTTACTTATATCGTTCTTAATTATGTGGCCAGTAGTGCGATTCTTTAATTCATTTTTTAAGTTACCGACAATTGTCGGTAAAATTAAAGTGTTTATACTTTCGGTAATTACCGATGTTTTTCGGTAAGTTAGCGACGAATAAAAAGCAGTCGTAAAGCACTACCGATAGCAAGAGTGTTGTCAACTTTTATTTGAACTTTTCGTTTATAATTTTCCGTTTTAATTTTACCGATTTTTGTCGGTAACTCAAAAATTAGTTAGAGAATCGCACTACAGGTCGATTTATAACTATTTTAATAAGTCGTAGTTTCTTTCGTATAAACGAGGGGGAATTAAAACATGTTTTTACTTTATTTGAAAGCGCACCATATAAATATTCAAATATTTGGAATGTAGCAAAGCAAATATTATTCAATATATTATATAAAAGTTCCTACAAATTTTTGGGTTATCGTACAGACCTATAGTGCCAACGGAAATAGCACTGACAACAATAAGAAGAATATTTTTGTTTCGTTTTGCGCGTCAAAAAAGTGATCCATTAAAACGTGATCATATCAGTTCAAAATATTCTACAAAATTCTAAATTTTCACTATAGGTCACTACTGAAATTATATCCCTATTTACATTATATATTTCCTATTTTTGACAATATTGTTTCCTTTTTTATATAACGCATGCAAGTAATGTTTTAGGCGCGAAACTTAATAAAAAGGAATATTCTAAAGTAAATTTATCAGAATCACAGAATAAAAAATATATCTAAGTTTAAGGTTTTTAAGAAAACAACATCTTTATATTATAGCTAGAAATTATATAGTTAAAAATTCGACCATTATTTGAAAAATTTCCACCACCTACTGGCCACATAATTAAGAACGATATAAGTAAAGGTTACTTAAAGGTAATTTTCATACACAATATTAAATTGGTTTTTACCCCACTTCTTTGAGTCCTTTACCAGGGAATTGGATCAAAGTAACTGATTTCTAAAATACGTAACGATTTATTCACATATTGTGCATGAAAATTACCTTTAGGTAACCTTTACTTATATCGTTCTTAATTATGTGGCCAGTAGTGCGATTCTTTAATTCATTTTTTAAGTTACCGACAATTGTCGGTAAAATTAAAGTGTTTATACTTTCGGTAATTACCGATGTTTTTCGGTAAGTTAGCGACGAATAAAAAGCAGTCGTAAAGCACTACCGATAGCAAGAGTGTTGTCAACTTTTATTTGAACTTTTCGTTTATAATTTTCCGTTTTAATTTTACCGATTTTTGTCGGTAACTCAAAAATTAGTTAGAGAATCGCACTACATGTCGATTTATAACTATTTTAATAAGTCGTAGTTTCTTTCGTATAAACGAGGGGGAATTAAAACATGTTTTTACTTTATTTGAAAGCACACCATATAAATATTCAAATATTTGGAATGTAGCAAAGCAAATATTATTCAATACGATGTCGTTCTTGATTATATGGCAGTCACTGTATGTTTTATTTGAGAGAGCCGCAAAGTGAAACTTCTCATTACTTTATTCACCAACAGATTGAATCGAATGATGAAAGAAAGATGTTTATAATCATAATGTTTATAAGAATAATACATGCTGGCTAGCTTGGTGCTGTGAGAACAGTGTGGGCAATGGTTCCCATCAAAGTATAGGGATCATGTTGCATAAGTAGATGTTTGCTCGTCAACATAGCGGCACACAAAATGTGTGATGTCGTGGGCACCCAAGTCTCAACAAAGTGTGAGAATTATGTTACATACAGAAGGTTTGGTAACATGCACCACATATTTACCTTTCACTTTTTCTATTAACGTATTTTCGTTGGTGTTGTTTATAATGCGGATGTACGCATTGTTACTATCCACTATCGTATTTGCTACTAAAATTCCCTTTTGCAATTCTTGGTTCGGTATTAAAATTCCTTTATGCGGACCATTTAATTTAATTTTTCTCGCTACTTCCGATCTAGACGGTACTGAGATGGAACCAGGAGTTGCGGTATCATATAATGGTACTATGATTGTAATGTTGGGATTATGTGGTCTAATGACCAACGATTCGTTTTCATGTGCATAATCCAACATACAATTGTACTTTCGTATGAAGTCCAACCCACTGATTCCATCGCAAGGTATCGAAAACTTTCATGTACTACAAGAAAGGAGTGGTATATTAAACAGTTTTTTACAAATAGATGTGTATCTATGGTCTAAATGGATTCAATTACCGATTCACCAATCGCGGGTATCTTGGACGTTATTTGCAATGGGTATTTTTGACGTTTTTATAATCGAGATATCAGTCCCGGGATATCACGTAGCTGCTCAAGTTGAGATTTACATTAAAGATATGATGACTAGATTCGGGATAGCCTAGTCTATTATTAGTTCCCCCGTGGGTTCTCGGGGTACGTGGTCGTTTCCCTGGGTATTTGCACACATTACATAATGGTTGTATCCACAGTTTCTATTACCGCGTTTGCTGGAATAGTTTTGTTTATTGTTTCCGCGGTAATTATTACTGTTGTTGCTATTATTGTTTCGACCCGTCCCTCTATGAGAATTGCGACAATTACCGCTTCCGTATGTCCAGCCTTAACAGCTATTTGTGTTGCATACTTTTGTGCTACCGTACTGGGTAGAACCTTCGTCAATTCTGGAATTTCTGATACCAAGATATTGACAGGCTTATTGTTCTGCCTGATATTCATTATTTTTGCTGATAGGACTTCGGCCAATCATCTTTTACCGAAGTCATTAGCGTTTTAATGATGTCACTTATGGTTGCCTCCGAGCTTATAAGGTTTAATTTTGTTTTTATTACCATAATGACTATAAGCTCGTGGGTTTCCTTGAGGGAGTCTATTAACTCCAAAGCATTTATAAAACTTACTAAATTTTCTGGTCTGCAATCAAAATCAGGAATGATCTTGGTGGCCAAACCTAAAAATTCTGTTAATGACTGAGGCATTTCATATATATTTTCCTCCTCTTTTTTTCAATAGGTTATTTTTTTATGATTCACAATCGTTTTCAAGCTTTTCATTTCTATCGGGTGTACCTTCGAACTTAGTGCTAGGTTTACATTTGCGAAATCCACTCGATTTCAACTGTCAATTCCATTGCTCAAACGTTAAACGAAATCTCATATGAAATCCATTGGATTTCGTTTGACGTTTAACCAATGGAGTTGACTGTTGAAATCGAGTGGATTTCGTAAATGTAAACAAAGCATAAGTGAATAAATCACCTCTTTCGTAATTGATGCCGGTAATTTAATTTCAAATCCCTTCTTTGTTAAAAGTGCATCTAATTTATTATTAGTTTTTTGTGCCACCCATTTAGAAATATTCGTATCTCATTGAGACTCTCGAATAATATATTAAAAAGCTTTTTTATGGTTTCGGTCTTCATCGACTGTCAAGTATTTGTGCGATTTATCGAATTTACTTTCTTTCTATAATATTGCATTACTTATGATTTGAATCCAATCCATATGGTGCATTGGATATTATCATAGTCAGGACAACGATTGTGAACCCTCGGGAAAAATACAACGATTGCGTATAGTGAGGAACAACGATTGTGAAACTTCGGTAAATGACAATGATTGTAAATTGTGAAGGACAACGATTTTAAATCCTCAGAAAAGGCAAAGAAAGAACGAAAAAAAAACAATAATGTAGTGCGATTATCTAACTCATTTTTTGGTTATCCACTAAAATCGTTAAAATTAAAATGCTTATAATTTCGGTAGTTACGATATTATTCGGTTAGTTAGCGACCAATAAGAAGTAGTCGCAATGATCTACCTATAGCAACAGTGATGTCAACTTTTATTTAATAACTTTGCGTTTTAAATTTGACCGATTTTTGTCGGTAACCAAACAAATGGCCTAGAGAATCCCACTACTGATATAATTTGTTCTTAAGGCCCTTTTGTGCAATTAGTAAAGTGTTACCAACAATTGCTCCGCCAACAATGCTATGATTATAATAAAGTATACTGATGGGTGCTTAACCTTACAATGTCGTTTACTACATTGGCATTCGTCTTGTCTATTTTAGACTCTGAGCCACCCATTTCAGAACAATAAACATTTTAACAAGGCTTCCGAAGCGACGTAAATGAAGCTATACGAAACGGTAATTATAAAAATCCTTGCGGATAGCAATTATAAAAGATCCTATCTTAGAGGATCAAAACAAACAAAAACAATTAATTTTATATTCGTTAACAAAGGACAAATTTGCAAACTACCTTTTCAGAGGGTAGCAATTGCAGAAAAACCATCACTAAATTAAGAAGGACCCTTAATCAAAGGATCGCTTCACTTTACTATCCTTTATTATTGGATCATACTTTTTGCAAATTGCAAAAGATCTATAATAAAGGATCACTTTAATAAATTAAGGCAGTAAGTTCTGTTAATATTTTTGGGGTCATTAAAAACACACAAAAAATGGTATTCTTACCAAGATGGTCCAATTCTGTCCTTCTGAATGACAGATCTCGTGCATCCTGGTGTGAACCGGTCATTGCCTTTCCATGACCGAAATGGCGACCCTTATTACTATGTTAGTATTATCTTTCATCTTTTTGGGAAGTTCAAAAGGAAAACAAACTAAATACAATATTTCAAAATGTAATAGTGGCTTGTTGTATATAATAGTAGGTAAGTAATAAAATTTAAAAGTCAAATTGTCCAGCCTTTTTTGTTGAGCTGTTAAGCGGCTAAAATTTCCATTTGAATGTCTTTAACTTGACCAGATTTGAACTGTTAATATTTCCATCATTTAATATTTTCGGTAAAATCTGGTGATTGTTGAACTGTTGGACCATTAAAATTTCCATTTGAATGTATTTAACTTGGCGATAGTCTTGGCTAAATTTGAACTGGTAATACTTCCATCATTTAAGATTGTCGGTAAAATCTGGAGATTGTTGAACCACTAAAATTTTCATTTGGACGTCTTTAACGTGGCAATTGTCTTGGTGAAATTTGAACTGGTAATACTTCCATCATTCTATGTTGTTTTCATTTCCATAATGTCAGTGAATCACAAAACATTTATTTTCTATTTTATTGTCTTTTTTGTGTTGTTTCATTTTGTCTTTGTGGTTTTGTTGATAGCACTTTTACTTTAATTGTTACAATGTACATTTTCACTAAGGTCCGCAAATACTTTTATATGAAATGACAGAATCGCCATGAAATAAAAACACCTTTATAAATTGTCATGAAATAAAAACGTATGTTTGATTTGAGAGAGCCGCAAAGTGCGACTTTCATTACTTTATTGACCAACAGACTGAATCGAATGATGAAAGAAACAACGATGTTTATCATCATAATGTTTATAAGGATAATACATGCTGGCTGGCTTGGTGCTGTGAGAACAGTGTGGGCGATGGTTCCCATCAAAGTATAGGGATCATGTTGTATAGGGATCATGTTGCATGAGAATAATGTTGCATACAGAAAGTATGGTAACATGCACCACATATCCACACTACAATGGTCATAACAAATCCAATCAGAATATTTCGAATCTATTTTATTTGGAACATTTCTTCTTTTTAAAATATTTCCAAAAAATACAGAATTTTTGGAAATTTTGACTCAGTATACAACAATTTAAAAAAAATCAATCCTAAGAATCGATCCTAATTTTTAGCAAATAGTTTTTAGCTATAATACAATATTTCTTAAAAAAGAGATTTGCCCAGATACATTGTTCATACTGAGACTATTAATGATATTTTGTCTACAGGGTAGCAATTGCAGAAAAACAATCACGAAATTAAGAAGGACCCTTAATCAAAGGATCGCTTCACTTTATTATCATTTATTATAGGATCATACTTTTTGCAAATTGCAAAAGATCTGTAATTAAGGATCACTTTAATAAATTAAGGCAGTTAGTTAGTTCTGTTAATATTTTTGGGGTCATTAAAAACACAACAAAATGGTATTCATACCAAGATGGTCCAATTCTGTCCTCCTTCTGAATGACAGATCTCGGGCATCCTGGTGTGAACCGGTCGTTGCCTTTCCATGACCGAATTGGCGACCCTTATAACTATGTTAGTATTATCTTTCATCTTTTTTATATTTTGTATATTTCATTTTCTTAGATAGAAAAAAAAATCGCAGGTGTTTTGGGAAGATCAAACGGAAAACAAACTAAATACAATAATTCAAAAGTAATAAGTAATAAAATTTAAAAATCAAATTGTTCAGCATTTATTGTTGAGCTGTTAAGCGGCTAAAATTTCCATTTGAATGTCTTAAACTTGGCGATAGTCTTGGCAAAATTTGAACTGGTAATACTTCCATCATTTAAGATTGTCGGTAAAATCTGGAGATTGTTGAACCACTAAAACTTCCATTTGGACGTCTCTAACCTGGCAATTGTCTTGGTGAAATTGGAACTGGTAATACTTCCATCATTCTATGTTTTCATTTCCGTAATGTCAGTGAATCACAAAACATATATTTTCTATTTTATTCTCTTTTTTGTGTTGTTTCATTTTGTCTTTGTGGTTTTGTTGATAGCACTTTTACTTTAATTGTTACAATGTACATTTTCACTAAGGTCCGCAAATACTTTTATATGAAATGACAGAATCGCCATGAAATAAAAACACTTATATAAATTGTCATGAAATAAAAACGTATGTTTTATTTGATGAAAGAAAGAAAGATGTTTAACATCATAATGTTTATAAGCGTAATACGAGTTTCAATGAAATCGAACAATTAGAGAGAGCGGCCGTGTTTGCTATTGTCTTCGTATTATTTCAATAAAAACCATTTTAAGAAGTTATTTCATGTAAAAAAATTCGTTACGTCATTTTTCTAAACACTATCAGTATAAACTTTATCAAACAATAAACAAAATATTTCAGCTTATTCATTATAAATCAATAAAAAATGCAATTAACTAAATTTAACCAATGTCGTCGAATTTTTTCTACGCCAAAAACAAAAACAACACGCATGGATGATACTCCTATCTCATCTCACAATAAATCGCCAAAAATACTCCAACTCATAGAAGCAAAATTCTCCAAACAAAATGAAATAATGACTGTCACCATCAATGAATGTGTCAAAACGAGTGTGGACGAAGCATTAAGAGGAATTGACGATAAAATAACAACACTAACTCTTAAGTATGAAGAACTTAATGACAAAATAAACATAATTGAAAACAAACTTCAAGAAAACCAACAACAAAAGAATGAAAAACAGGTGAACGTACATCAAGAAATGCAACTTATAAACAATGAACTTCACCTATTAAAACAACAAGTGTCTCGTTATGAAAATTTAAAAGTATCATGTAATTTTCGCCTTTGTGGAATACCATTTAATCAAAACGAAAATTTACCTAACATATTACAAAATCTGTGCTCTTCGCTAAATATTATCCCACCAAATATTAAATCAATTTTCCGCATAAAACAAAATAGAAAACATTTTGCAACAACACCAAACGACGGCGTAATTTTGGTGAAATTATATTATTAAAATCCTCAAAGCTGCAATAACACTAAAAAAGAAAAAACACATATCAACTGCTTTCACATTATGCGGGCTCGTTTATGTGAAATTCTTTGATGCCGACATTCCCATCAACATTGAATCCATAGAGAAACTGAACAGTTTATTTCACTCTACTCATCAAACAACATTTGATCACTAATACAACAATGAAGCTGTCAACTGATTGTCAATGTCGCTGCTGTTCTGCTACAGTGTTGCCAACAGCGATATATCTGCGTTACCAAACATATGTTCAATTTATTCATACATCAATGTTGCCAATTTGGCTTTTATATTTTAAAAACAATTACAAAACCAAATTTAGTTTTCACTTACCAAAATTAATTTATTTCAATATTTATTTGATATTTTATATGTTTTTGCATAATTGTCACTTTTTATACAAATTTTATATTTTTAGTTTAATCCAAATTGCAAGTCTGCAGGTATTTGTTGCGTATACCACTGTCATAAATGATATATGATACTAGATATAATTCCAAAGACCAGCTGTTCACTTTGTTGAGAATTCTGACCAAGCAGAGGTATGGTTTGAAGTTTGTGCATATCAATGCTCAAAGTCTGAACAACAAACTTGACGAATTTAAACAAATATTCGTTTCTTCAGATATTGACGTTATCTGCGTTTCTGAAACATGGTTTCACTGTGAAGTACTCAACGGAATTTATGATATTGCTGGATATACACTGTATCGTGCTGATAGAAAATCTTTTGCTGGTGGCGCATGTATATACGTGAAAAATGGCATTAAATGTAATGTTAAATTATCCTCCAATTATGCTAGCCCAATTGAATATATCTTCATGGAGTTAATTTTTAATAATGGCCATAAATGGCTTACGGGCTGTGTCTACATACCAAATAAACAATCGGATATCACTGATTTGATTTCCGAGTTAGAAAATATTTCATTATCATACATTGATATAATTATATGTGGTGACTTCAACAGTAACATCCTTATTGAAAAAATATTATCTGACAAGTTTGGAATGCTTGGCTTACACCCTATAAATACCACAGCTCTTACTCATTTCCATAACATCTCGAACAGTCTAATTGACATAATTTTTACAAAACCAGTTGCGAAAAATACTTTTATATGATCAACTATCTGCGCCAATGTTTTCAAAACATGATCTTCTTTACATGGTCTACGACATCAATGTTCCCAATGTTAAAGAAACTATTTCATATCGGGATTTCACCAAAATCAATTATGACATTTTAAACCACCACATATGCAATATAAATTGGAATGATCTTTATGAGATTGCAAATGTCAATGATCAAGTACATTTTCTTCAAGAAAAATGTAATCTGCTTTTGAATGAATGTGTGCCCATTAAAAATTTTCCACCAAAACATAAGGAGAAACCTTGGTTTAACAACCACATCAAACACCTCATGTGCAAACGAGATGCTAGCTATAAAAGATGGAAAAAATACAAAACGTCAGAACTTTACAAACAATTCAAATGTGATAGACGAGAAGTCGCAATAAATATACAAAAGGCTAAATCTAATTACTACAAATATAAATTCTGTACAGCGGTAAGCAGCAAAGCTAAGTGGGCGAAAATACGCGAGATCGGTATTGGGCAGAATTCCAGATCTAATACAAATGTTGACATTGATATCGACGAGTTAAATTCAAAATTTGTTGGTGATAACTCTGTTTTGAGTTGCGACAATTTCTATTCAAACTTATATACAGTACAGAATAAAGATGCATTTTCTTTTAGATGTGTTCAACAAGATGAAGTTTGCTCAACTTTCAGAGAGATCACTTCGAATGCATAGGGACTGGAAGGTATTAATCCGAAGCCTTTAAGAATAATATTGCCATCGTTACTGCATTACATAACATACATATTAAATACGGTACTTCACAAGTCTGTTTTTCCTGACTCGTGGAAACGAGCCAAAATCATTCCACTACCTAAATCGAACAAAGATTTCCGCCCAATAGCATTATTGCCTTTAATATCTAAAGTTATGGAAAGTTTGATCTATAAACAAATAAATGATTACGTTTCTAAAAACAAATTGTTAACTGAGCATCAATCCGGATTTAGGAAAAACAGAAGCTGTGTCACCACTCTTATAAATGTCGCTGAAGACCTAAGATCTAACATGGATAATAGACAAGATTCATTTCTTATACTTTTGGACCACAGCAAAGCATTCGACCGTAAACCATTCGATTCTCCTAAAGAAACTTGAAAAACTATTTAACTTCTCCACATCTGCTTGCCGTCTAGCTAATTCATACTTGAGTAATAGATCACAAATTGTTTGTCATAAAAATAAGTTTTCTTTGAGACATTGTCAACCACATATTTATGCTGATGATGTACAACTGTATTTGGGATCGAACTCAAAGAATTTGCAAGCAACCTGTAATAAAATAAATGATGATCTGAATCACATCTCAACCTGCCCTGAAAACAACAAATTAAAAATAAATCTCTCTAAATCAAAATGTATTCACATTGCAAGAAACAAACATCAAAGTGATATCGATCACTTAAAAATCAAGGGATCTGTAATTGAGTATGTTTGTTCGGCATCAAATCTTGGTGTGGTATTCAATGAACAACTATCATGGTCAAACCACATAAATACGGCAGCCGGAAAAGTTTACGGGATGCTACGGAACCTCTGGACTGTACACACCACCACCCCCATGGAAATTCGCATGTTACTTGCAAAATCATACCTCATCCCAGCTCTACTGTACGGCTCTGAAGTCTTTTATAGTTGTGACTATACCGACCACTGCAAACTGAATGTCACGTTTAACAATATTGCAAGATATGCATTTAATAAAAAGCGCAGGGATCGCATCTCTGAATTCGCGAATAAAATATTTAATATGTCGTTTGACAAGTATCTGAAATACAGGAGTCTCATATTTCTGCATAAAATTTTAAGCACGAAGGAGCCATCATACTTAATGGAACGCATATAATTTGGACAATCGGAAAGAGACAGGAGAATTATACAGTTAAAATTTAAAAGCTCCAAATCTGAGAAGCATTTCTTCATACCAACTATCCGTCCTTGGAATTGTCTTCCACCTTATATACAGACTATAAACAACAACCTGCAATTTAAACATGCTTTACACAAATACCTCATTACAAATGATTTGCAAATGTAGCACTTAATTAATTATTAATTTTTATATCACTTTAATTTTTGCTACTAGTAATAATTATATTTTTACAGATAATTTACTTCAAGAAATATTCTGGCACTAATTCACAAGAATTTTATTGTCATTGTGCTATATTTTCTTTAATAAATAAACAAACAAACAAACATGCTGGCTGGCTTGGTGCTGTGAGAATCAAAAAATAGGGATCATGTTGCATAAGTAGATGGTTGCTCGTCAACATAGCGGCACACAAAATGTGTGGTGTCGTGGGCACCTAAGTCTCAATAAAGTGTGAGAATAATGTTGCATACAGAAGGTATAGTAACATGCACCACATATCCACACTACAATGGTCATAACAAATCCAATCAGAATAATTCGATTCTATTTTATTTGGAACATTTCTACGTTTTAAAATATTTCCAAAAAATACAGAATTTTTGGAAATTTTGACTCAGTATACAACAATTTAAAAAAATCAATCCTAAATATAATAATTTTTAGCAAATAGTTTTTAGCTATAATACAAATTTTCTTAAAAAAGAGATTTGCCCAGATACATTGTTCATACTGAGACTCATAATGATTTTTGTCTAGAATATTTCTTTTTTGACATAAAACATCTCATGTTACTTTCAAGTTTAAACTCAAAAACAGGAATAACAAATTTTATAAATAATTGGGAAATATTTTTTTTATTGATATATACTGTATTTGATTGTTTGAGTGGTGTATTTCTACTGTAAATAGAAATTTCTTTGGTGACATATGGTGACATTTGATTAAACGTCTTTGAGGTCACGCCTATATATACCTATACTTATATTATGTATTAAGTTTGGATTAAGGAATGCTTTCTTAAAAGAGAATGTTAATATGAAGAAGTCCCACTTAAAATGCAATTTAATAGCATATTACTTTGTTCCTTGTGTTTTCGTTCGTATCATTATTTTTTTGATTTATTAAACATAAGTTTTGGGCCTATCTCAGGCATTTTATTTTTTTGTGTTTACTTTGGGTGGACGCAGAGAATACTACAGTTTGGATTCATCCTCATCAGTTTTCTTACCCTATTTGTTATAAATATTATTGGGTGGTAAAAATTTAATTCTTTTTAGGAAAAATTTTTTATTCTTTTCATTTGATTGTCATAAAATACAACATATTTACAAATTATCTCACTATATGCTCTCGTTTTATAATGGGCCTACATATCTTCACCATAAATGCCCAAAAACTTAATAAACAAAACCACAAGTTTACAGGAGAAGCAAAAACTTTTTGTTTTATAGAATAACAAATTTTATGAGGGTGAGTATTTGGGGTAATATCAATCATTTTGGTTTTGTGTTTAATTAGTTAAAAAAATGTTTTTAAGTAGTCGGAAAGAAATGCTCTCTCTCTCTCTCTATATATATATATACTAGCAAAATGCCCGCTACTTCGTATGCGGAAAGCATATAAAAAACAAATAAACAATATATAATATGGAAATGACAAACACTGAAAATTTGGTCGCACTAATACCAATTTGAATCAATATTTATTTTTATCTTAGTACTGTACGTACCCTTTAATTTCGATTTTCAAAAAGATCAGCCGTATATCACTATTACACATTAACAGCGAGATCAACGTTGCACACCAATACACACCCTAACCCCAAAAAATAAAAATTCCAGCACTGTCCCTACACCCAAAAACAAATTGAGTACCATTAAATAATTTTCGTAAACTTATGGTACGTATTTCGACGATATATCTCATCCATACACACACATTAATACAAAATAATTACAGTAAATTCCATAATAATTACAGTATTTCCATATCTCAAGATTCCAGCTGTATCCGTTCGTCCAATTCCAAATTGTACCAAACTTAGTATCAAGTCAAACTCTTCGTATCCATAAGTAAGATTTTCCAAAACTACCTCAATACTTCACTTTAGTAGTAATCTTACTTCCAAATTTCAGGATTCAAACTCTATCCGTTAAACCAAATTAAAATTTAGAACAATTTAGAATTTTCGTACCAATTTTCAAAACTTCCTCAACGCAACAGGGCAACAATAATCATGCTTTCAAATTGCAGGATTCCACCGCTATCCGTTCACCTACATACAAATTGTATTAAATTTAGTACCATAAGTTTGCTTTTTCAAAACAACCTGAATCCTACTCTTCGACTGTAATCGTAATTCCAAATTTCAGGATTCCAGCTCTATTAATTCACCAGAATCCAAATTGTATCAAATTTAGTACCATTTCATTCCCAAACAAAATTTTCAGGATTCCAGGTCTACACGTTCACCCAAATCTATATTGTACCATATTTAGTACTTCTCGTACCCATACGTACGACTTTTCAAAATTTCCTCAATACTACACTCCTACAGTAATCTTAATTCCAAAACTATCCGTTTACTAAAATTCAAATTGTACCAAATTTAGTGGTTTTCGTACCCATAAGTACGAATTTCCAAACTACCTCAATTCTACTGTCCGGCAGTAATCTTAGTTCCGTTCATCCAAATCCAAATTGTACAAAATTTAGTACCATTTAGTACTTTTCGTACCCAAAGGTACGAATTTCCAAAACTATCTCAATCCTACACCCCTACAGTAATCTTAATTCAAAACTTTAGGATTCCATCTCTATCCGTTCACCCAAATCCAAATTTATTACTGCTCGTAATCATAAAAACGAACTTCCAAAACCATATCTTTATTTCAACGCCATTTCCCAACCTTGATTCCCATACCAAATTTGAAGATTCTAGCTTTATCCATTAAAAATATGCAGTTGGTACCAAATTTAGAAACTTTTAGTACTTTTTGTACACTTATAGGTCGAGTTTCTAAATACCCTTTGGTACATCTTCCTAACTCTCCACCAATGACCACTCGTTCAAAATTTCAGAATTCTAGCTCTTCGCGTTTGCCTAATACAATGGATTCCATATTTAGTACACTTTAGCACTTTTCGTACCTTTCTACGACGAATTTCCAAAAACCCCTTTACACAAAAACAAATTGTACCAAATTCTGTACAATTCGATTTTCCAAAACAACCTTAATCCTTCACTTAAACAGTAACCATAATTCCAAATAACAGGATTCCAGCGCTATCCGTGCACTCAAATCCAAGTTGTACCATTTGTTACATTTCGTACCCATAAGTACGAATTTCAAAAACTACTTCCATCTCAATCTTATACTCCAACAGCAGTCTGACCGAATTCCAGGATTCCAAATTGTATCACAGGTAGTACCACTTAGTAATTTTCGTACCCTTACTACCTCAGTCCTAAACTCCAATAGTTATCCTAATTTCAAATTTCAGGACTCAAACACTATCCGTCACCCAAATCCAAATTCTACTCTATAGCCTACCGCGAACGGGTTTCAAATTCTAACTCTTTCCGTTTACTTTAAATTAAAATAAATAAAATTAAAATACTTAAAATTCAGGATTCCAGTTCTATCCGTTCACCCAAATCCAAATTGTAATAAATTTAGTACCATTTAGTACTATTCGTACACATAAGTACGAATTTCCAAAATTTCCCCAATCCTATGCTCCAACAATAATCTCAAATTCAAATTTCAGGATTCCAGCTCTGTCCGTTCACTCGAATCCCCATTGTACCAAATTTAGTACTTCTCATTAACATAAGTAAGAATTTCCAAAACTTCCCCAGTCCTACACTCCAACAGTAATATCAATTCCAAATTTCAGGAATCCAGCTCTATCCGCAACAATAATCATGCTTTCAAATTGCAGGATTCCACCGCTATCCGTTCACCTACATACAAATTGTATTAAATTTAGTACCATAAGTTTGCTTTTTCAAAACAACCTGAATCCTACTCTTCGACTGTAATCGTAATTCCAAATTTCAGGATTCCAGCTCTATTAATTCACCAGAATCCAAATTGTATCAAATTTAGTACCATTTCATTCCCAAACAAAATTTTCAGGATTCCAGGTCTACACGTTCACCCAAATCTATATTGTACCATATTTAGTACTTCTCGTACCCATACGTACGACTTTCAAAATTTCCTCAATACTACACTCCTACAGTAATCTTAATTCCAACACTATCCGTTTACTAAAATTCAAATTGTACCAAATTTAGTGGTTTTCGTACCCATAAGTACGAATTTCCAAACTACCTCAATTCTACTGTCCGGCAGTAATCTTAGTTCCGTTCATCCAAATCCAAATTGTACAAAATTTAGTACCATTTAGTACTTTTCGTACCCAAAGGTACGAATTTCCAAAACTATCTCAATCCTACACCCCTACAGTAATCTTAATTCAAAACTTTAGGTTTCCAGCTCTACGTTCACCCAAATCCAAATTGCACTAAATTTAGTACCATTTAGTACTTTTCGTACCCATAATTACGAATTTTCAAAACTACCTCAATCCTACACCCCACCAGTAATCTCAATTCCAAATTTCGAGATTCCAGCTTTTATCCGTTCACCCAAATCCCTATCGTATCAAATTTAGTACCATTTAGTACTTTTCATACACATAAGTACGAATTTCCAAAAGTTCTTCAATCCTACACTCCAACAGTAATCTCAATTCCAAATATCAGGATTCCAGCTCTATCCGTTCACCCAAATCCCTATTGTACCAAATTTAGTACTATTTAGTACTTTTCGTACACATAAGTACTAATTTCCAAAACTACCCTCATATCTCAATCCTACACTTCAACAGTAATATTAATTCCAAATTTCAGGTTTCCAGCTCTATCCGTTCATTCAAATCCAAATTGTACTAAATTTAGTACCATTTAGTACTTTTCGTACCCATAAGTACGAATTTTCAAAACTACCTCAATCCTACACCCCACCTGTAATCTCAATTCCAAATATCGAGATTCCAGCTATTATCCGTTCACCCAAATACCCATTGTATCAAATTTAGTACCATTTAGTACTTTTCATACACATAAGCACGAATTTCCAAAACTACCCTCATATCTCAATCCTACACTACAACAGTAACCTTAATTCCAAATTTCAGGTTTCCAGCTCTTTACGTTCACCCAAATCTAAATTGTACTAAATTTAGTACCATTTAATACTTTTCGTACACATGATTGGTAATTTTCCAAACCATTTCCTTTTAGAAGCACCACTTCCCAACCTTGATTTCCATACCAAATTCCTATATTCCTGGGGCCTATTATTGATTTCATTAATTAGTTATCGATTTCTTCAAATTACAGATTTTGAAATTGAATAGTTATGACTGTACATCTCCATATACGATAAAATTCTTAATTGCAAATAAATAGTGGTAGTATGCACAATTTTATTGCACTTTCATTGATTTGCAAACATTTAGTTATTCACGACATCTGTTGCAATGGAAGATAACAAATGTCTTGTCTTTCTATTATTTAGTGGTTTACGATAAAATAAGTGCGCCTAGAAGTAAACTACAAAATTTGAAATTATGTGTGATCGTTTACGGTATCATGAAGTTATAGCATTGTTAATTTGACACATGTCTTGCAGAGGGCCAACTAAGTGCATAAGTACGTAATAATAATGAAAAATAAGGATTTTTGTTGTTGTTATTTTTTGTGGTTCCAGGACGAATTTTCTAAAACCCGGCCTTATCTCGCACATTTGCATCAACAGTGAACCACTGGTAAAATTTCAAGCTCCTAGCTTTAGCCGTTTTGGCTGGGCGTTGATGATGAGTCAGTCAGTCAGTCAGTCAGTCAGTCAGTCAATCACTTATCACCAAGCTCATTTATATATATACTAGCAAAATGCCCGCTACTTCGTATGCGGAAAGGATATAAAAAAAAAAAACAAATAAACAATATATAATATGGAAATGACAAACACTGAAAATTTGGTCGCACTAATACCAATTTTAATCAATATTTATTTTTATCTTAGTACTGTACGTACCCCTTAAGTTCGTTTTTAAAAAAGATCAGCCGTATCTCACCCTTACACATTAACAGCGAGATCAACGTTGCACACCAATACACACCCTAACTCCAAAAAATAAAAATTCCAGCACTGTCCCTACACCCAAAAACAAATTGAGTAGCATTAAGTAATTTTCGTATACTTATGGTACGTATTTCGACGACATATCTCAGCCATACACGGACATTAATACAAAATAATTACAGTAAATTCCATAATAATTACAGTAATTCCAAATCTCAAGATTCCAGCTGTATCCGTTCGTCCAATTCCAAATTGTACCAAACTTAGTATGAAGTCGAACTCTTCGTACCCATAAGAAAGATTTTCCAAAACTACCTCAATCCTTCACTTTAGTAGTAATCTTACTTCCAAATTTCAGGATTCAAACTCTATTCGTTAAACCAAATTAAAATTGTACTAAATTTAGAACAATTTAGAATTTTCGTACCAATTTTCAAAACTTCCTCAACGCAACAGGGCTACAATAATCATACTTTCAAATTGCAGGATTCCACCGCTATCCGTTCACCTACATACAAATTGTACTAAATTTAGTACCATTTAGTGCTTTTCGTAACCATAAGTTTGCTTTTTCAAAACAACCTGAATCCTACTCTTCGACTGTAATCGTAATTCCAAATTTCAGGATTCCAGCTCTATTAATTCACCCGAATCCAAATTGTATCAAATTTAGTACCATTTCTTTCCCAAACAAAAATTTCAGGATTCCAGCTCTACCCGTTCACCCAAATCCACATTGTACCATATTTAGTACCATTTAGTACTTCTCGTACGCACACGTACGATTTTTAAAAATTTCCTCAATACTACACTCCTACAGTAATCTTAATTCCTAATTCCAACACTATCCGTTTACTAAAATTCAAATTGTACCGAATTTAGTGCTTTCTGTACCCATAAGTACGAATTTCCAAAACTACCTCAATTCTACTGTCCGACAGTAATCTTATTTCCAAATTTCAGAATTCCAGCTTTATCCGTTCATCCAAATCCAAATTGTACCAAATTTAGTACCATTTAGTACTTTTCGTACTCAAAGGTACGAATTTCTAAAACTATCTCAATCCTACACCCCTACAGTAATCTTAATTCAAAACTTTAGGATTCCAGCTCTATCCGTTCACCCAAATCCAAATTTAGTACTGCTCGTAATCATAAATACGAACTTCCAAAACCATTTCCTTATTTCAACGCCATTTCCCAACCTTGATACTTAAAATTCAGGATTCCAGTTCTATCCGTTCACCCAAATCCAAATTGTAATAAATTTAGTACCATTTAGTACTTTTCGTACACATAAATACGAATTTCCAAAATTTCCCCAATCCTATGATCCAACAGTAATCTCAATTTCAAATTTCAGGATTGCAGCTCTGTCCGTTCACTCGAATCCCTATTGTACCAAATTTAGTACTTTTCGAACACATAAGTACGAATTTCCAAAACCACCCTCATATCTCAGTCCTACACTTCACAGTAATCTTAATTCCAAATTTCAGGTTTCCAGCTACATACATACGTTCACCCAAATCCAAATTGTACTAAATTTAGTACCATTTAGTACTTTTCGTACCCATAAGTACGAATTTTCAAAACTACCTCAATTCTACACCCCACCAGTAATCTCAATTCCAAATTTCGAGATTCCAACTATATCCGTTCACCCAAATCCCCATTGTCCCAAATTTAGTACCATTTAGTACTTTTCATTTACATAAGTAAGAATTTCCAAAACTTCCCCAGTCCTACACTCCAACAGTAATATCAATTCCAAATTTCAGGAATCCAGCTCTATCCGTTCACTCAAATCCAAATTGTACTAAATTTAGTACCAATTATTACTTTTCGTACACTCAAGTTTCCAAAAACCCTTTGGTGCATCTTTCTTACTCTTCATCAGTGATCCTCAGTCCAAATTTGAGGAATCAAGCCCTATCCGTTCACCCAAATCGAAACTGTACCAAATTTAGTGCTATTTAGTATTTTTCGTACCCTATGTACGAATTTCCAAAACTTCCACAATATTAAACTCCACCAGTAATCTCAGTTCCAAATTTAGAGATTCCAGCGCTATCCGTTCACCCAAATCCCCATTATACAAAATTTAGTTCAATTTAGTACTTTCCGTACACATAAGTACTAATTTCCAAAACCACCTTCATATCTAAATCCTACACTTCAACAGTAATATTAATTCCAAATTTCAGGTTTCCAGCTCTATCCGTTCATTCAAATCCAAATTGTACTAAATTTAGCACCATTTAGTACTTTTCGTACCCATAAGTACGAATTTTCAAAACTACCTCAATCCTACACCCCACCAGTAATCTCAATTCCAAATTTCAAGATTCCAGCTATTATCCGTTCACCCAAATCCCCATTGTATCAAATTTAGTACCATTTAGTACTTTTCATACACATAAGTACGAATTTCCAAAAGTTCTTCAATCCTACACTCCAACAGTAATCTCAATTCCAAATATCAGGATTCCAGCTCTATCCGTTCACCCAAATCCCTATTGTACCAAATTTAGTACTATTTAGTACTTTTCGTACACATAAGCACGAATTTCCAAAACTACCCTCATATTTCAATCCTACACTACAACAGTAACTTTAATTCCAAATTTCAGGTTTCCAGCTCTTTACGTTCACCCAAATCTAAATTGTACTAAATTTAGTACTTTTCGTACACATGATTGGTAATTTTCCAAACCATTTCCTTTTAGAAGCACCACTTCCCAACCTTGATTTCCATACCAAATTCCTATATTCCTGGGGCCTATTATTGATTTCATTCAAATTACAGATTTTGAAATTGAAAATTGAATAGTTAATTGCAGTTAATTAATTGTAGTTAATTGCAAATAAATCGTGGTAATATGCACAATTCTATTGCACTTTCATTGATTTGCAAACATTTAGTTATTACCAAAAAGTCAGGTCCATACAGTTTTTAGTTGTTGTTATTTCTGGCCGATTTCTGAATTTATTCCCCTAATGTTGTCTTCAACAGCAACTCATTTGTTCATTTGCGTAATTGATGTTTATACACCATTATCACCAACTGCGACATCTGTTGCAATGGAAGATAACAAATGTCTTGTCTTTCTACTATTTAGTGGTTTACGATAAAATAAGTGCGCCTAGAAGTAAACTACAAAATTTGAAATTATGTGTGATCTCTTACGATATCAATAAGTTATGGCATTGTTAATTTTACACATGTCTTGCAGAGGGCCAACTAAGTGAATAAGTACGTAATAGTAATGAAAAATAAGGATTTTTGTTGTTGTCATTTTTTGTGGTTCCAGGACGAATTTTCTAAAACCCGGCCTTATCTCGCACATTTGCATCAACAGTGACCCACTGGTAAAATTTCAAGCTCCTAGCTTTAGCCGTTTTGGCTGGGCGTTGATGATGAGTCAGTCAGTCAGTCAGTCAGTCAATCACTTATCACCAAGCTCATTTATATATATAGATAGATATACTAGCAAAATGCCCGCTACTTCGTATGCGGAAAGCATATAAAAAAGGAATAAACAATATATAATATGGAAATGACAAACACTGAAAATTTGGTCGCACTAATACCAATTTTAATCAATATTTATTTTTATGTTAGTACTGTACGTACCCCTTAAGTTCGATTTTCAAAAAGATCAGCCGTATCTCACCCTTACACATTAACAGCGAGATCAACGTTGCACACCAATACACACCCTAACTCCAAAAAATAAAAATTCCAGCACTGTCCCTACACCCAAAAACAAATTGAGTACCATTAAGTAATTTTGCTATACTTATGGTACGCATTTCGACGACATATCTCAGCCATACACGGACATTAATACAAAATAATTACAGTAAATTCCATAATAATTACAGTAATTCCAAATCTCAAGATTCCAGCTGTATCCGTTCGTCCAATTCCAAATTGTACCAAACTTAGTATCAAGTCGAACTCTTCGTATCCATAAGTAAGATTTTCCAAAACTACCTCAATCCTTCACTTTAGTAGTAATCTTACTTCCAAATTTCAGGATTCAAACTCTATCCGTTAAACCAAATTAAAATTGTAAAAAAATTTAGAACAATTTAGAATTTTCGTACCAATTTTCAAAACTTCCTCAACGCAACATGGCTACAATAATCATACTTTCAAATTGCAGGATTCCACCGCTATCCGTTCACCTACATACAAATTGTATTAAATTTAGTACCATAAGTTTGCTTTTTCAAAACAACCTGAATCCTACTTTTCGATTGCAATCGTAATTCCAAATTTCAGGATTCCAGCTCTATTAATTCACCCGAATCCAAATTGTATCAAATTTAGTACCATTTCTTTCCCAAACAAAAATTTCAGGATTCCAGGTCTACCCGTTCACCCAAATCCATATTGTACCATATTTAGTACCATTTAGTACTTCTCGTACCCATACGTACGACTTTTCAAAATTTCCTCAATACTACACTCCTGCAGTAATCTTAACTCCTAATTCCAACACTATCCGTTTACTAAAATTCAAATTGTACCAAATTTAGTGGTTTTCTTACCCATAAGTACAAATTTCCAAAACTACCTCAATTCTACTGTCCGGCAGTAATCTTAGTTCCGTTCATCCAAATCCAAATTGTACCAAATTTAGTACCATTTAGTACTTTTCGTACCCAAAGGTACGAATTTCCAAAACTATCTCAATCCTACACCTCTACAGTAATCTTAATTCAAAACTTTAGGATTCCACCTTTATCCGTTCACCCAAATCCAAATTTATTACTGCTCGTAATCATAAATACGAACTTCCAAAACCATATCCTTATTTCAACGCCATTTCCCTACCTTGATTCCCATACCAAATTTGAAGATTCTAGCTTTATCCATTAAAAATATGCAATTGGTTCCAAATTTAGAAAGTTTTAGTACCTTTCGTACACTTATAGGTCGAGTTTCTAAATACCCTTTGGTACATCTTCCTAACTCTCCATCAATGACCACTCGTTCAAAATTTCAGAATTCTAGCTCTTCGCGTTTGCCTAATACAATGGATTCCATATTTAGTACACTTTAGCACTTTTCGTTCCTTTCTACGACGAATTTCCAAAAACCCCTTTACACAAAAACAAATTGTACCAAATTCTGTACAATTCGATTTTCCAAAACAACCTTAATCCTTCACTTAAACCATAACCATAATTCCAAATAACAGGATTCCAGCGCTATCCGTGCACTCAAATCCAAGTTGTACCATTTGGTACATTTCGTACCCATAAGTACGAATTTCAAACACTACTTCCATCTCAATCTTATACTCCAACAGCAGTCTGACCGAATTCCAGGATTCCAGCTCTATCCGTTCCCCCAAATCCAAATTGTATCACAGGTAGCACCACTTAGTAATTTTCGTACCCTTACTACCTCAGTCCTATCCAATAGTTATCTTAATTTCAAATTTCAGGACTCAAACACTATCCGTCACCCTAATCCAAATTCTACCTCTATAGCCTACCGCGAACGGGTTGCAAATTCTAACTCTTTCCGTTTACTAAAATTCATACTTTAAATTAAAATAAATAAAATTAAAATACTTAAAATTCAGGATTCCAGTTCTATCCGTTCACCCAAATCCAAATTGTAATAAATTTAGTACCATTTAGTACTATTCGTACACATAAATACGAATTTCCAAAATTTCCCCAATCCTATGCTCCAACAATAATCTCAATTTCAAATTTCAGGATTCCAGCTCTGTCCGTTCACTCGAATCCCTATTGTACCAAATTTAGTGCTTTTCGAACACATAAGTACGAATTTCCAAAACCACCCTCATATCTCAGTCCTACACTTCACAGTAATCTTAATTCCAAATTTCAGGTTTCCAGCTACATACATACGTTCACCCAAATCCAAATTGCACTAAATTTAGTACCATTTAGTACTTTTCGTACCCATAAGTACGAATTTTCAAAACTACCTCAATTCTACACCCCACCAGTAATCTCAATTCCAAATTTCGAGATTCCAACTATATCCGTTCACCCAAATCCCCATTGTCCCAAATTTAGTACCATTTAGTACTTTTCATTTACATAAGTAAGAAATTCCAAAACTTCCCCAGTCCTACACTCCAACAGTAATATAAATTCCAAATTTAAGGAATCCAGCTCTATCCGTTCACCCAAATCCAAATTGTACTAAATTTAGTACCATTTAGTACTTTTCGTACACTCAAGTTTCCAAAAACCCTTTAGTGCATCTTTCTTACTCTTCATCTGTGATCCTCAGTCCAAATTTGAGGAATCAAACTCTATCCGTTCACCCAAATCGAAACTGTACCAAATTTAATGCTATTTAGTATTTTTCGTACCCTATGTACGAATTTCCAAAACTTCCACAATACTAAACTCCACCAGTAATCTCAGTTCCAAATTTCGAGATTCCAGAGCTATCCGTTCACCCAAATACCCATTATACAAAATTTAGTTCCATTTAGTACTTTCCGTACACATAATTACTAATTTCCAAAACCACCCTCATATCTCAATCCTACACTTCAACAGTAATATTAATTCCAAATTTCAGGTTTCCAGCTCTTTCCGTTCATTCAAATCCAAATGGTACTAAATTTAGTACCATTTAGTGCTTTTCGTACGCATAAGTACGAATTTTCAAAACTACCTCAATCCTACACCCCACCAGTAATCTCAATTCCAAATTTCGAGATTCCAGCTTTTATCCGTTCACACAAATCCCCATTGTATCAAATTTAGTACCATTTAGTACTTTTCATACACATAAGTACGAATTTCCAAAAGTTCTTCAATCCTACACTCCAACAGTAATCTCAATTCCAAATATCAGGATTCCAGCTCTATCTGTTCACCCAAATCCCTATTGTACCAAATTTAGTACTACTTAGTACTTTTCGTACACATAAGCACGAATTTCCAAAACTACCCTCATATCTCAATCCTACACTACAACAGTAACCTTAATTCCGAATTTCAGGTTTCCAGCTCTTTACGTTCACCCAAATCTAAATTGTACTACATTTAGTACCATTTAGTACTTTTCGTATACATGATTGGTAATTTTCCAAACCATTTCCTTTTAGAAGCACCACTTCCCAACGTTGATTTCCATACCAAATTCCTATATTCCTGGGGCCTATTATTGATTTCATTAATTATTTAGCGATTTCTTCAAATTACAGATGTTGAAATTGAACAGTTATGACTTTCATTGATTTGCAAACATTTAGTTATTCACGACATCTGTTGCAATGGAAGATAACAAATGTCTTGTCTTTCTATTATTTAGTGGTTTACGATAAAATAAGTGCGCCTAGAAGTAAACTACAAAATTTGAAATTATGTGTGATCGTTTACGGTATCATGAAGTTATAGCATTGTTAATTTGACACATGTCTTGCAGAGGGCCAACTAAGTGCATAAGTACGTAATAATAATGAAAAATAAGGATTTTTGTTGTAGTTATTTTTTGTGGTTCCAGGACGAATTTTCTAAAACCCGGCCTTATCTCGCACATTTGCATCAACAGTGACCCACTGGTAAAATTTCAAGGTCCTAGCTTTAGCGGTTTTGGCTGGGCGTTGATGATGAGTCAGTCAGTCAGTCAGTCAGTCAATCACTTATCACCAAGCTCATTTATATATATAGACTAGCAAAATGCCCGCTACTTCGTATGCGGAAAGGATATAAGAAAAACAAATAAACAATATATAATATGGAAATGACAAACACTGAAAATTTGGTCGCACTTATACCAATTTTAATCAATATTTATTTTTATCTTAGTACTGTACGTACCCCTTAAGTTCGATTTTCAAAAAGATCAGCCGTATCTCACCCTTACACATTAACAGCGAGATCTACGTTGCACACCAATACACACCCTAACTCAAAAAAATAAAAATTCCAGCACTGTCCCTACACCCAAAAACAAATTGAGTACCATGAAGTAATTTTCGTATACTTATGGTACGTATTTCGACGACATATCTCGGCCATACACGCCATTAATACAAAATAATTACAGTAAATTCCATAATAATTACAGTAATTCCAAATCTCAAGATTCCAGCTGTATCCGTTCGTCCAATTCCAAATTGTACCAAACTTAGTATCACGTCGAACTCTTCGTACCCATAAGTAAGATTTTCCAAAACTACCTCAATCCTTCACTTTAGTAGTAATCTTACTTCCAAATTTCAGGATTCAAACACTATCCGTTAAACCAAATTAAAATTGTACTAAATTTAGAACAATTTAGAATTTTCGTACCAATTTTCAAAACTTCCTCAACGCAACAGGGCTACAATAATCATACTTTCAAATTGCAGGATTCCACCGCTATCCGTTCACCTACATACAAATTGTACTAAATTTAGTACCATTTAGTGCTTTTCGTAACCATAAGTTTGCCTTTTCAAAACAACCTGAATCCTACGTAATTCCAAATTTCAGGATTCCAGCTCTATTAATTCACCCGAATCCAAATTGTATCAAATTTAGTACCATTTCTTTCCCAAACAAAAATTTTAGGATTCCAGCTCTACCCGTTTACCCAAATCCATATTGTACCATATTTAGTACCATTTAGTACTTCTCGTACCCATACGTACGACTTTTCAAAATTTCCTCAATACTACACTCCTACAGTAATCTTAATTCCTAATTCCAACACTATCCGTTTACTAAAATTCAAATTGTACCAAATTTAGTGCTTTCTGTACCCATAAGTACGAATTTCCAAAACTACCTCAATTCTACTGTCCGGCAGTAATCTTAGTTCCAAATTTCAGAATTCCAGCTCTATCCGTTCATCCAAATCCAAATTGTACCAAATTTAGTACTATTTAGTACTTTTCGTACCCAAAGGTACGAATTTCCAAAACTATCTCAATCCTACACCCCTACAGTAATCATAATTCAAAACTTTAGGATTCCAGCTCTATCCGTTCACCCAAATCCAAATTTAGTACTGCTCGTAATCATAAATACGAACTTCCAAAACCATTTCCTTATTTCAACGCCATTTTCCAACCTTGATTCCCATACCAAATTTGAAGATTCTAGCTTTATCCATTAAAAATATGCAATTGGTACCAAATTTAGAAACTTTTAGTACTTTTCGTACGCTTATAGTTCGAGTTTCAAAATACCCTTTGGTACATCTTCCTAACTCTCCATCAATGACCACTCGTTCAAAATTTCAGATTTCTAGCTCTTCGCGTTTGCCTAATACAATGGATTCCATATTTAGTACACTTTAGCACTTTACACAAAAACAAATTGTACCAAATTCTGTACAATTCGATTTTCCAAAACAACCTTAATCCTTCACTTCAACAGTAACCATAATTCCAAATAACAGGATTCCAGCGCTATCCGTGCACTCAAATCCAAGTTGTACCATTTGGTACATTTCGTACCTATAAGTACGAATTTCAAAAACTACTTCCATCTCAATCCTATACTCCAACAGCAGTCTGATCAACTTCCAGGATTCCAGCTCTATCCGTTCTCCCAAATCCAAATTGTACCACAGGTAGTACCACTTAGTACTTTTCGTACCCTTACTACCTCAGTCCTACATTCCAATAGTAATCCTAATTTCAAATTTCAGGACTCAAACACTATCCGTCACCCAAATCCAAATTCTACCTCTATAGCCTACCGCGAACGGGTTGCAAATTCTAACTTTTTCCGTTTACTAAAATTCATACTTTAAATTAAAATAAATAAAATTAAAATACTTAAAATTCAGGATTCCAGTTCTATCCGTTCACCCAAATCCAAATTGTAATAAATTTAGTACCATTTAGTACTTTTCGTACACATAAATACGAATTTCCAAAATTTCCCCAATCCTATGCTCCAACAGTAATCTCAATTTCAGGATTCCAGCTCTGTCCGTTCACTCGAATCCTTATTATACCAAATTTAGTACTTTTCGAACACATAAGTACGAATTTCCAAAACCACCCTCATATCTCAGTCCTACACTTCACAGTAATCTTAATTCCAAATTTCAGGTTTCCAGCTACATACATACGTTCACCCAAATCCAAATTGTACTAAATTTAGTACCATTTAGTACTTTTCGTACCCATAAGTACGAATTTTCAAAACTACCTCAATTCTACACCCCACCAGTAATCTCAATTCCAAATTTCGAGATTCCAACTATATCCGTTCACCCAAATCCCCATTGTCCCAAATTTAGTACCATTTAGTACTTTTCATTCACATAAGTAAGAATTTCCAAAACTTCCCCAGTCCTACACTCCAACAGTAATATCAATTCCAAATTTCAGGAATCCAGCTCTATCCGTTCACCCAAATCCAAACTGTACTGAATTTAGTACCATTTAGTACTTTTCGTACACATAAATACGAATTTCCAAAATTTCCCCAATCCTATGCTCCAACAGTAATCTCAATTTCAAATTTCAGGATTCCAGCTCTGTCCGTTCACTCGAATCCCTATTGTACCAAATTTAGTACTTTTCGAACACATAAGTACGAATTTCCAAAACCACCCTCATATCTCAGTCCTACACTTCACAGTAATCTTAATTCCAAATTTCAGGTTTCCAGCTACATACATACGTTCACCCAAATCCAAATTGTACTAAATTTAGTACCATTTAGTACTTTTCGTACCCATAAGTACGAATTTTCAAAACTACCTCAATTCTACACCCCACCAGTAATCTCAATTCCAAATTTCGAGATTCCAACTATATCCGTTCACCCAAATCCCCATTGTCCCAAATTTAGTACCATTTAGTACTTTTCATTCACATAAGTACGAATTTTCAAAACTACCTCAATTCTACACCCCACCAGTAATATCAATTCCAAATTTCAGGAATCCAGCTCTATCCGTTCACCCAAATCCAAACTGTGCTAAATTTAGTACCATTTAGTACTTTTCGTACATTCAAGTTTCCAAAAACCCTTTGGTACATCTTTCTTACTCTTCATCAGTGATCCTCAGTCCAAATTTGAGGAATCAAGCTCTATCCGTTCACCCAAATCGAAACTGTACCAAATTTTGTGCTATTTAGTATTTTTCGTACCCTATGTACGAATTTCCAAAACTTCCACAATACTAAACTCCACCAGTAATCTCAGTTCCAAATTTAGAGATTCCAGCGCTATCCAAATCACCCAAATTCACCCAAATCCCCATTATACAAAATTTAGTTCCATTTAGTACTTTCCGTACACATAAGTACTAATTTCCAAAACCACCCTCATATCTCAATCCTACACTTCAACAGTAATATTAATTCCAAATTTCAGGTTTCCAGCTCTATCCGTTCATTCAAATCCAAATTGTACTAAATTTAGTACGATTTAGTACTTTTCGTACCAATAAGTACGAATATTCAAAACTACCTCAATCCTACACCCCACCAGTAATCTCAATTCCAAATTTCGAGATTCCAGTTATTATCCGTTCACCCAAATCCCAATTGTATCAAATTTAGTACCATTTAGTACTTTTCATACACATAAGTACGAATTTCCAAAAGTTCTTCAATCCTACACTCCAACAGCAACCTCAATTCCAAATATCAGGATTCCAGCTCTATCCGTTCACACAAATCCCTATTGTACCAAATTTAGTACTATTTAGTACTTTTCGTACACATAAGCACGAATTTCCAAAACTACCCTCATATCTCAATCCTACACTACAACAGTAACCTTAATTCCAAATTCCAGGTTTCCAGCTCTTTACGTTCACCCAAATCTAAATTGTACTAAATTTAGTACCATTTAGTACTTTTCGTACACATGATTGGTAATTTTCCAAACCATTTCCTTTTAGAAGCACCACTTCCCAACCTTGATTTCCATACCAAATTCCTCTATTCCTATATTCCTGGGGCCTATTATTGATTTCATTAATTATTTAGCGATTTCTTCAAATTACAGATTTTGAAATTGAATAGTTATGACTGTACATATCCATATACGATAAAATTCTTAATTGCCAATAAATCGTGGTAATATGCACAATTTTATTGTACTTTCATTGATTTGCAAACATTTAGTTATTACCAAAAACTGAGGTCCATACAGTTTTTAGTTGTTGTTATTTCTGGCCGATTTCTGAATTTATTCCCCTAATGTTGTCTTCAACAACAACTCATTTGTTCAACAAACCCAACATCATTTATTGAAAGAATTTTTGTTTTAATTTTAAATTGAAAATCAAAATTTTTACAAATGCATCGTTGGTAATCATCTTTTCTAACTGTATTTTAACGAATGAAAATCTTTTGTGCGACACCTGTTATGTGAAAACTAAATCAGGATCGGTTTGTATTTTTCGCGTAATTTATGTTTAAACCATTATCACCAACTGCGACATCTGTTGCAATGGAAGATAACAAATGTCTTGTCTTTCTATTATTTAGTGGTTTACGATAAAATAAGTGCGCCTAGAAGTAAACTACAAAATTTGAAATTATGTGTGATCGTTTACGGTATCATGAAGTTATAGCATTGTTAATTTGACACATGTCTTGCAGAGGGCCAACTAAGTGAATAAGTACGTAATAGTAATGAAAAATAAGGATTTTTGTTGTTGTTATTTTTTGTGTTCCAGGGCGAATTTTCTAAAACCCGGCCTTATCTCGCACATTTGCATCAACAGTAACCCACTGGTAAAATTTCAAGCTCCTAGCTTTAGCCGTTTTGGCTGGGCGTTGATGATGAGTCAGTCAGTCAGTCAATCACTTATCACCAAGCTCATTTATATATATAGATAGATATACTAGCAAAATGCCCGCTACTTCGTATGCGGAAAGCATATAAAAAAGGAATAAACAATATATAATATGGAAATGACAAACACTGAAAATTTGGTCGCACTAATACCAATTTTAATCAATATTTATTTTTATCTTAGTACTGTACGTACCCCTTAAGTTCGATTTTCAAAAAGATCAGCCGTATCTCACCCTTACACATTAACAGCGAGATCAACGTTGCACACCAATACACACCCTAACTCCAAAAAATAAAAATTCCAGCACTGTCCCTACACCCAAAAACAAATTGAGTACCATTAGTAATTTTGCTATACTTATGGTACGCATTTCGACGACATATCTCAGCCATACACGGACATTAATACAAAATAATTACAGTAAATTCCATAATAATTACAGTAATTCCAAATCTCAAGATTCCAGCTGTATCCGTTCGTCCAATTCCAAATTGTACCAAACTTAGTATCAAGTCGAACTCTTCGTATCCATAAGTAAGATTTTCCAAAACTACCTCAATCCTTCACTTTAGTAGTAATCTTACTTCCAAATTTCAGGATTCAAACTCTATCCGTTAAACCAAATTGAAATTGTAAAAAAATTTAGAACAATTTAGAATTTTCGTACCAATTTTCAAAACTTCCTCAACGCAACATGGCTACAATAATCATACTTTCAAATTGCAGGATTCCACCGCTATCCGTTCACCTACATACAAATTGTATTAAATTTAGTACCATAAGTTTGCTTTTTCAAAACAACCTGAATCCTACTTTTCGATTGTAATCGTAATTCCAAATTTCAGGATTCCAGCTCTATTAATTCACCCGAATCCAAATTGTATCAAATTTAGTACCATTTCTTTCCCAAACAAAAATTTCAGGATTCCAGGTCTACCCGTTCACCCAAATCCATATTGTACCATATTTAGTACCATTTAGTACTTCTCGTACCCATACGTACGACTTTTCAAAATTTCCTCAATACTACACTCCTGCAGTAATCTTAACTCCTAATTCCAACACTATCCGTTTACTAAAATTCAAATTGTACCAAATTTAGTGGTTTTCTTACCCATAAGTACAAATTTCCAAAACTACCTCAATTCTACTGTCCGGCAGTAATCTTAGTTCCGTTCATCCAAATCCAAATTGTACCAAATTTAGTACCATTTAGTACTTTTCGTACCCAAAGGTACGAATTTCCAAAACTATCTCAATCCTACACCTCTACAGTAATCTTAATTCAAAACTTTAGGATTCCACCTTTATCCGTTCACCCAAATCCAAATTTATTACTGCTCGTAATCATAAATACGAACTTCCAAAACCATATCCTTATTTCAACGCCATTTCCCTACCTTGATTCCCATACCAAATTTGAAGATTCTAGCTTTATCCATTAAAAATATGCAATTGGTTCCAAATTTAGAAAGTTTTAGTACCTTTCGTACACTTATAGGTCGAGTTTCTAAATACCCTTTGGTACATCTTCCTAACTCTCCATCAATGACCACTCGTTCAAAATTTCAGAATTCTAGCTCTTCGCGTTTGCCTAATACAATGGATTCCATATTTAGTACACTTTAGCACTTTTCGTACCTTTCTACGACGAATTTCCAAAAACCCCTTTACACAAAAACAAATTGTACCAAATTCTGTACAATTCGATTTTCCAAAACAACCTTAATCCTTCACTTAAACAGTAACCATAATTCCAAATAACAGGATTCCAGCGCTATCCGTGCACTCAAATCCAAGTTGTACCATTTGGTACATTTCGTACCCATAAGTACGAATTTCAAAAACTACTTCCATCTCAATCTTATACTCCAACAGCAGTCTGACCGAATTCCAGGATTCCAGCTCTATCCGTTCCCCCAAATCCAAATTGTATCACAGGTAGCACCACTTAGTAATTTTCGTACCCTTACTACCTCAGTCCTACACTCCAATAGTTATCTTAATTTCAAATTTCAGGACTCAAACACTATCCGTCACCCTAATCCAAATTCTACCTCTATAGCCTACCGCGAACGGGTTGCAAATTCTAACTCTTTCCGTTTACTAAAATTCATACTTTAAATTAAAATAAATAAAATTAAAATACTTAAAATTCAGGATTCCAGTTCTATCCGTTCACCCAAATCCAAATTGTAATAAATTTAGTACCATTTAGTACTTTTCGTACACTCAAGTTTCCAAAAACCCTTTAGTGCATCTTTCTTACTCTTCATCTGTGATCCTCAGTCCAAATTTGAGGAATCAAACTCTATCCGTTCACCCAAATCGAAACTGTACCAAATTTAATGCTATTTAGTATTTTTCGTACCCTATGTACGAATTTCCAAAACTTCCAAAAACTTCTCAGTTCCAAATTTCGAGATTCCAGAGCTATCCGTTCACCCAAATACCCATTATACAAAATTTAGTTCCATTTAGTACTTTCCGTACACATAATTACTAATTTCCAAAACCACCCTCATATCTCAATCCTACACTTCAACAGTAATATTAATTCCAAATTTCAGGTTTCCAGCTCTTTCCGTTCATTCAAATCCAAATGGTACTAAATTTAGTACCATTTAGTGCTTTTCGTACGCATAAGTACGAATTTTCAAAACTACCTCAATCCTACACCCCACCAGTAATCTCAATTCCAAATTTCGAGATTCCAGCTTTTATCCGTTCACAAATCCCCATTGTATCAAATTTAGTACCATTTAGTACTTTTCATACACATAAGTACGAATTTCCAAAAGTTCTTCAATCCTACACTCCAACAGTAATCTCAATTCCAAATATCAGGATTCCAGCTCTATCTGTTCACCCAAATCCCTATTGTACCAAATTTAGTACTACTTAGTACTTTTCGTACACATAAGCACGAATTTCCAAAACTACCCTCATATCTCAATCCTACACTACAACAGTAACCTTAATTCCGAATTTCAGGTTTCCAGCTCTTTACGTTCACCCAAATCTAAATTGTACTACATTTAGTACCATTTAGTACTTTTCGTATACATGATTGGTAATTTTCCAAACCATTTCCTTTTAGAAGCACCACTTCCCAACGTTGATTTCCATACCAAATTCCTATATTCCTGGGGCCTATTATTGATTTCATTAATTATTTAGCGATTTCTTCAAATTACAGATGTTGAAATTGAACAGTTATGACTTTCATTGATTTGCAAACATTTAGTTATTCACGACATCTGTTGCAATGGAAGATAACAAATGTCTTGTCTTTCTATTATTTAGTGGTTTACGATAAAATAAGTGCGCCTAGAAGTAAACTACAAAATTTGAAATTATGTGTGATCGTTTACGGTATCATGAAGTTATAGCATTGTTAATTTGACACATGTCTTGCAGAGGGCCAACTAAGTGCATAAGTACGTAATAATAATGAAAAATAAGGATTTTTGTTGTAGTTATTTTTTGTGGTTCCAGGACGAATTTTCTAAAACCCGGCCTTATCTCGCACATTTGCATCAACAGTGACCCACTGGTAAAATTTCAAGGTCCTAGCTTTAGCGGTTTTGGCTGGGCGTTGATGATGAGTCAGTCAGTCAGTCAGTCAGTCAATCACTTATCACCAAGCTCATTTATATATATAGATAGATATACTAGCAAAATGCCCGCTACTTCGTATGCGGAAAGCATATAAAAAAGGAATAAACAATATATAATATGGAAATGACAAACACTGAAAATTTGGTCGCACTAATACCAATTTTAATCAATATTTATTTTTATCTTAGTACTGTACGTACCCCTTAAGTTCGATTTTCAAAAAGATCAGCCGTATCTCACCCTTACACATTAACAGCGAGATCAACGTTGCACACCAATACACACCCTAACTCCAAAAAATAAAAATTCCAGCACTGTCCCTACACCCAAAAACAAATTGAGTACCATTAGTAATTTTGCTATACTTATGGTACGCATTTCGACGACATATCTCAGCCATACACGGACATTAATACAAAATAATTACAGTAAATTCCATAATAATTACAGTAATTCCAAATCTCAAGATTCCAGCTGTATCCGTTCGTCCAATTCCAAATTGTACCAAACTTAGTATCAAGTCGAACTCTTCGTATCCATAAGTAAGATTTTCCAAAACTACCTCAATCCTTCACTTTAGTAGTAATCTTACTTCCAAATTTCAGGATTCAAACTCTATCCGTTAAACCAAATTAAAATTGTAAAAAAATTTAGAACAATTTAGAATTTTCGTACCAATTTTCAAAACTTCCTCAACGCAACATGGCTACAATAATCATACTTTCAAATTGCAGGATTCCACCGCTATCCGTTCACCTACATACAAATTGTATTAAATTTAGTACCATAAGTTTGCTTTTTCAAAACAACCTGAATCCTACTTTTCGATTGTAATCGTAATTCCAAATTTCAGGATTCCAGCTCTATTAATTCACCCGAATCCAAATTGTATCAAATTTAGTACCATTTCTTTCCCAAACAAAAATTTCAGGATTCCAGGTCTACCCGTTCACCCAAATCCATATTGTACCATATTTAGTACCATTTAGTACTTCTCGTACCCATACGTACGACTTTTCAAAATTTCCTCAATACTACACTCCTGCAGTAATCTTAACTCCTAATTCCAACACTATCCGTTTACTAAAATTCAAATTGTACCAAATTTAGTGGTTTTCTTACCCATAAGTACAAATTTCCAAAACTACCTCAATTCTACTGTCCGGCAGTAATCTTAGTTCCGTTCATCCAAATCCAAATTGTACCAAATTTAGTACCATTTAGTACTTTTCGTACCCAAAGGTACGAATTTCCAAAACTATCTCAATCCTACACCTCTACAGTAATCTTAATTCAAAACTTTAGGATTCCACCTTTATCCGTTCACCCAAATCCAAATTTATTACTGCTCGTAATCATAAATACGAACTTCCAAAACCATATCCTTATTTCAACGCCATTTCCCTACCTTGATTCCCATACCAAATTTGAAGATTCTAGCTTTATCCATTAAAAATATGCAATTGGTTCCAAATTTAGAAAGTTTTAGTACCTTTCGTACACTTATAGGTCGAGTTTCTAAATACCCTTTGGTACATCTTCCTAACTCTCCATCAATGACCACTCGTTCAAAATTTCAGAATTCTAGCTCTTCGCGTTTGCCTAATACAATGGATTCCATATTTAGTACACTTTAGCACTTTTCGTACCTTTCTACGACGAATTTCCAAAAACCCCTTTACACAAAAACAAATTGTACCAAATTCTGTACAATTCGATTTTCCAAAACAACCTTAATCCTTCACTTAAACAGTAACCATAATTCCAAATAACAGGATTCCAGCGCTATCCGTGCACTCAAATCCAAGTTGTACCATTTGGTACATTTCGTACCCATAAGTACGAATTTCAAAAACTACTTCCATCTCAATCTTATACTCCAACAGCAGTCTGACCGAATTCCAGGATTCCAGCTCTATCCGTTCCCCCAAATCCAAATTGTATCACAGGTAGCACCACTTAGTAATTTTCGTACCCTTACTACCTCAGTCCTACACTCCAATAGTTATCTTAATTTCAAATTTCAGGACTCAAACACTATCCGTCACCCTAATCCAAATTCTACCTCTATAGCCTACCGCGAACGGGTTGCAAATTCTAACTCTTTCCGTTTACTAAAATTCATACTTTAAATTAAAATAAATAAAATTAAAATACTTAAAATTCAGGATTCCAGTTCTATCCGTTCACCCAAATCCAAATTGTAATAAATTTAGTACCATTTAGTACTATTCGTACACATAAATACGAATTTCCAAAATTTCCCCAATCCTATGCTCCAACAATAATCTCAATTTCAAATTTCAGGATTCCAGCTCTGTCCGTTCACTCGAATCCCTATTGTACCAAATTTAGTGCTTTTCGAACACATAAGTACGAATTTCCAAAACCACCCTCATATCTCAGTCCTACACTTCACAGTAATCTTAATTCCAAATTTCAGGTTTCCAGCTACATACATACGTTCACCCAAATCCAAATTGCACTAAATTTAGTACCATTTAGTACTTTTCGTACCCATAAGTACGAATTTTCAAAACTACCTCAATTCTACACCCCACCAGTAATCTCAATTCCAAATTTCGAGATTCCAACTATATCCGTTCACCCAAATCCCCATTGTCCCAAATTTAGTACCATTTAGTACTTTTCATTCACATAAGTAAGAAATTCCAAAACTTCCCCAGTCCTACACTCCAACAGTAATATAAATTCCAAATTTAAGGAATCCAGCTCTATCCGTTCACCCAAATCCAAATTGTACTAAATTTAGTACCATTTAGTACTTTTCGTACACTAAAGTTTCCAAAAACCCTTTAGTGCATCTTTCTTACTCTTCATCTGTGATCCTCAGTCCAAATTTGAGGAATCAAACTCTATCCGTTCACCCAAATCGAAACTGTACCAAATTTAATGCTATTTAGTATTTTTCGTACCCTATGTACGAATTTCCAAAACTTCCACAATACTAAACTCCACCAGTAATCTCAGTTCCAAATTTCGAGATTCCAGAGCTATCCGTTCACCCAAATACCCATTATACAAAATTTAGTTCCATTTAGTACTTTCCGTACACATAATTACTAATTTCCAAAACCACCCTCATATCTCAATCCTACACTTCAACAGTAATATTAATTCCAAATTTCAGGTTTCCAGCTCTTTCCGTTCATTCAAATCCAAATGGTACTAAATTTAGTACCATTTAGTGCTTTTCGTACGCATAAGTACGAATTTTCAAAACTACCTCAATCCTACACCCCACCAGTAATCTCAATTCCAAATTTCGAGATTCCAGCTTTTATCCGTTCACACAAATCCCCATTGTATCAAATTTAGTACCATTTAGTACTTTTCACACATAAGTACGAATTTCCAAAAGTTCTTCAATCCTACACTCCAACAGTAATCTCAATTCCAAATATCAGGATTCCAGCTCTATCTGTTCACCCAAATCCCTATTGTACTTAGTACTACTTACTACTTAGTACTTTTCGTACACATAAGCACGAATTTCCAAAACTACCCTCATATCTCAATCCTACACTACAACAGTAACCTTAATTCCGAATTTCAGGTTTCCAGCTCTTTACGTTCACCCAAATCTAAATTGTACTACATTTAGTACCATTTAGTACTTTTCGTATATATGATTGGTAATTTTCCAAACCATTTACTTTTAGAAGCACCACTTCCCAACGTTGATTTCCATACCAAATTCCTATATTCCTGGGGCCTATTATTGATTTCATTAATTATTTAGCGATTTCTTCAAATTACAGATGTTGAAATTGAACAGTTATGACTTTCATTGATTTGCAAACATTTAGTTATTCACGACATCTGTTGCAATGGAAGATAACAAATGTCTTGTCTTTCTATTATTTAGTGGTTTACGATAAAATAAGTGCGCCTAGAAGTAAACTACAAAATTTGAAATTATGTGTGATCGTTTACGGTATCATGAAGTTATAGCATTGTTAATTTGACACATGTCTTGCAGAGGGCCAACTAAGTGCATAAGTACGTAATAATAATGAAAAATAAGGATTTTTGTTGTAGTTATTTTTTGTGGTTCCAGGACGAATTTTCTAAAACCCGGCCTTATCTCGCACATTTGCATCAACAGTGACCCACTGGTAAAATTTCAAGGTCCTAGCTTTAGCGGTTTTGGCTGGGCGTTGATGATGAGTCAGTCAGTCAGTCAGTCAGTCAATCACTTATCACCAAGCTCATTTATATATAGATAGATATACTAGCAAAATGCCCGCTACTTCGTATGCGGAAAGCATATAAAAAAGGAATAAACAATATATAATATGGAAATGACAAACACTGAAAATTTGGTCGCACTAATACCAATTTTAATCAATATTTATTTTTATCTTAGTACTGTACGTACCCCTTAAGTTCGATTTTCAAAAAGATCAGCCGTATCTCACCCTTACACATTAACAGCGAGATCAACGTTGCACACCAATACACACCCTAACTCCAAAAATTAAAAATTCCAGCACTGTCCCTACACCCAAAAACAAATTGAGTACCATTAAGTAATTTTGCTATACTTATGGTACGCATTTCGACGACATATCTCAGCCATACACGGACATTAATACAAAATAATTACAGTAAATTCCATAATAATTACAGTAATTCCAAATCTCAAGATTCCAGCTGTATCCGTTCGTCCAATTCCAAATTGTACCAAACTTAGTATCAAGTCGAACTCTTCGTATCCATAAGTAAGATTTTCCAAAACTACCTCAATCCTTCACTTTAGTAGTAATCTTACTTCCAAATTTCAGGATTCAAACTCTATCCGTTAAACCAAATTAAAATTGTAAAAAAATTTAGAACAATTTAGAATTTTCGTACCAATTTTCAAAACTTCCTCAACGCAACATGGCTACAATAATCATACTTTCAAATTGCAGGATTCCACCGCTATCCGTTCACCTACATACAAATTGTATTAAATTTAGTACCATAAGTTTGCTTTTTCAAAACAACCTGAATCCTACTTTTCGATTGTAATCGTAATTCCAAATTTCAGGATTCCAGCTCTATTAATTCACCCGAATCCAAATTGTATCAAATTTAGTACCATTTCTTTCCCAAACAAAAATTTCAGGATTCCAGGTCTACCCGTTCACCCAAATCCATATTGTACCATATTTAGTACCATTTAGTACTTCTCGTACCCATACGTACGACTTTTCAAAATTTCCTCAATACTACACTCCTGCAGTAATCTTAACTCCTAATTCCAACACTATCCGTTTACTAAAATTCAAATTGTACCAAATTTAGTGGTTTTCTTACCCATAAGTACAAATTTCCAAAACTACCTCAATTCTACTGTCCGGCAGTAATCTTAGTTCCGTTCATCCAAATCCAAATTGTACCAAATTTAGTACCATTTAGTACTTTTCGTACCCAAAGGTACGAATTTCCAAAACTATCTCAATCCTACACCTCTACAGTAATCTTAATTCAAAACTTTAGGATTCCACCTTTATCCGTTCACCCAAATCCAAATTTATTACTGCTCGTAATCATAAATACGAACTTCCAAAACCATATCCTTATTTCAACGCCATTTCCCTACCTTGATTCCCATACCAAATTTGAAGATTCTAGCTTTATCCATTAAAAATATGCAATTGGTTCCAAATTTAGAAAGTTTTAGTACCTTTCGTACACTTATAGGTCGAGTTTCTAAATACCCTTTGGTACATCTTCCTAAATCTCCATCAATGACCACTCGTTCAAAATTTCAGAATTCTAGCTCTTCGCGTTTGCCTAATACAATGGATTCCATATTTAGTACACTTTAGCACTTTTCGTACCTTTCTACGACGAATTTCCAAAAACCCCTTTACACAAAAACAAATTGTACCAAATTCTGTACAATTCGATTTTCCAAAACAACCTTAATCCTTCACTTAAACAGTAACCATAATTCCAAATAACAGGATTCCAGCGCTATCCGTGCACTCAAATCCAAGTTGTACCATTTGGTACATTTCGTACCCATAAGTACGAATTTCAAAAACTACTTCCATCTCAATCTTATACTCCAACAGCAGTCTGACCGAATTCCAGGATTCCAGCTCTATCCGTTCCCCCAAATCCAAATTGTATCACAGGTAGCACCACTTAGTAATTTTCGTACCCTTACTACCTCAGTCCTACACTCCAATAGTTATCTTAATTTCAAATTTCAGGACTCAAACACTATCCGTCACCCTAATCCAAATTCTACCTCTATAGCCTACCGCGAACGGGTTGCAAATTCTAACTCTTTCCGTTTACTAAAATTCATACTTTAAATTAAAATAAATAAAATTAAAATACTTAAAATTCAGGATTCCAGTTCTATCCGTTCACCCAAATCCAAATTGTAATAAATTTAGTACCATTTAGTACTATTCGTACACATAAATACGAATTTCCAAAATTTCCCCAATCCTATGCTCCAACAATAATCTCAATTTCAAATTTCAGGATTCCAGCTCTGTCCGTTCACTCGAATCCCTATTGTACCAAATTTAGTGCTTTTCGAACACATAAGTACGAATTTCCAAAACCACCCTCATATCTCAGTCCTACACTTCACAGTAATCTTAATTCCAAATTTCAGGTTTCCAGCTACATACATACGTTCACCCAAATCCAAATTGCACTAAATTTAGTACCATTTAGTACTTTTCGTACCCATAAGTACGAATTTTCAAAACTACCTCAATTCTACACCCCACCAGTAATCTCAATTCCAAATTTCGAGATTCCAACTATATCCGTTCACCCAAATCCCCATTGTCCCAAATTTAGTACCATTTAGTACTTTTCATTCACATAAGTAAGAAATTCCAAAACTTCCCCAGTCCTACACTCCAACAGTAATATAAATTCCAAATTTAAGGAATCCAGCTCTATCCGTTCACCCAAATCCAAATGGTACTAAATTTAGTACCATTTAGTGCTTTTCGTACGCATAAGTACGAATTTTCAAAACTACCTCAATCCTACACCCCACCAGTAATCTCAATTCCAAATTTCGAGATTCCAGCTTTTATCCGTTCACACAAATCCCCATTGTATCAAATTTAGTACCATTTAGTACTTTTCATACACATAAGTACGAATTTCCAAAAGTTCTTCAATCCTACACTCCAACAGTAATCTCAATTCCAAATATCAGGATTCCAGCTCTATCTGTTCACCCAAATCCCTATTGTACCAAATTTAGTACTACTTAGTACTTTTCGTACACATAAGGACGAATTTCCAAAACTACCCTCATATCTCAATCCTACACTACAACAGTAACCTTAATTCCGAATTTCAGGTTTCCAGCTCTTTACGTTCACCCAAATCTAAATTGTACTACATTTAGTACCATTTAGTACTTTTCGTATACATGATTGGTAATTTTCCAAACCATTTCCTTTTAGAAGCACCACTTCCCAACGTTGATTTCCATACCAAATTCCTATATTCCTGGGGCCTATTATTGATTTCATTAATTATTTAGCGATTTCTTCAAATTACAGATGTTGAAATTGAACAGTTATGACTTTCATTGATTTGCAAACATTTAGTTATTCACGACATCTGTTGCAATGGAAGATAACAAATGTCTTGTCTTTCTATTATTTAGTGGTTTACAATAAAATAAGTGCGCCTAGAAGTAAACTACAAAATTTGAAATTATGTGTGATCGTTTACGGTATCATGAAGTTATAGCATTGTTAATTTGACACATGTCTTGCAGAGGGCCAACTAAGTGCATAAGTACGTAATAATAATGAAAAATAAGGATTTTTGTTGTTGTTATTTTTTGTGGTTCCAGGACGAATTTTCTAAAACCCGGCCTTATCTCGCACATTTGCATCAACAGTGACCCACTGGTAAAATTTCAAGGTCCTAGCTTTAGCGGTTTTGGCTGGGCGTTGATGATGAGTCAGTCAGTCAGTCAGTCAGTCAGTCAATCACTTATCACCAAGCTCATTTATATATATAGATATATACTAGCAAAATGCCCGCTACTTCGTATGCGGAAAGCATATAAAAAAGGAATAAACAATATATAATATGGAAATGACAAACACTGAAAATTTGGTCGCACTAATACCAATTTTAATCAATATTTATTTTTATCTTAGTACTGTACGTACCCCTTAAGTTCGATTTTCAAAAAGATCAGCCGTATCTCACCCTTACACATTAACAGCGAGATCAACGTTGCACACCAATACACACCCTAACTCCAAAAAATAAAAATTCCAGCACTGTCCCTACACCCAAAAACAAATTGAGTACCATTAAGTAATTTTGCTATACTTATGGTACGCATTTCGACGACATATCTCAGCCATACACGGACATTAATACAAAATAATTACAGTAAATTCCATAATAATTACAGTAATTCCAAATCTCAAGATTCCAGCTGTATCCGTTCGTCCAATTCCAAATTGTACCAAACTTAGTATCAAGTCGAACTCTTCGTATCCATAAGTAAGATTTTCCAAAACTACCTCAATCCTTCACTTTAGTAGTAATCTTACTTCCAAATTTCAGGATTCAAACTCTATCCGTTAAACCAAATTAAAATTGTAAAAAAATTTAGAACAATTTAGAATTTTCGTACCAATTTTCAAAACTTCCTCAACGCAACATGGCTACAATAATCATACTTTCAAATTGCAGGATTCCACCGCTATCCGTTCACCTACATACAAATTGTATTAAATTTAGTACCATAAGTTTGCTTTTTCAAAACAACCTGAATCCTACTTTTCGATTGTAATCGTAATTCCAAATTTCAGGATTCCAGCTCTATTAATTCACCCGAATCCAAATTGTATCAAATTTAGTACCATTTCTTTCCCAAACAAAAATTTCAGGATTCCAGGTCTACCCGTTGACCCAAATCCATATTGTACCATATTTAGTACCATTTAGTACTTCTCGTACCCATACGTACGACTTTTCAAAATTTCCTCAATACTACACTCCTGCAGTAATCTTAACTCCTAATTCCAACACTATCCGTTTACTAAAATTCAAATTGTACCAAATTTAGTGGTTTTCTTACCCATAAGTACAAATTTCCAAAACTACCTCAATTCTACTGTCCGGCAGTAATCTTAGTTCCGTTCATCCAAATCCAAATTGTACCAAATTTAGTACCATTTAGTACTTTTCGTACCCAAAGGTACGAATTTCCAAAACTATCTCAATCCTACACCTCTACAGTAATCTTAATTCAAAACTTTAGGATTCCACCTTTATCCGTTCACCCAAATCCAAATTTATTACTGCTCGTAATCATAAATACGAACTTCCAAAACCATATCCTTATTTCAACGCCATTTCCCTACCTTGATTCCCATACCAAATTTGAAGATTCTAGCTTTATCCATTAAAAATATGCAATTGGTTCCAAATTTAGAAAGTTTTAGTACCTTTCGTACACTTATAGGTCGAGTTTCTAAATACCCTTTGGTACATCTTCCTAACTCTCCATCAATGACCACTCGTTCAAAATTTCAGAATTCTAGCTCTTCGCGTTTGCCTAATACAATGGATTCCATATTTAGTACACTTTAGCACTTTTCGTACCTTTCTACGACGAATTTCCAAAAACCCCTTTACACAAAAACAAATTGTACCAAATTCTGTACAATTCGATTTTCCAAAACAGCCTTAATCCTTCACTTAAACAGTAACCATAATTCCAAATAACAGGATTCCAGCGCTATCCGTGCACTCAAATCCAAGTTGTACCATTTGGTACATTTCGTACCCATAAGTACGAATTTCAAAAACTACTTCCATCTCAATCTTATACTCCAACAGCAGTCTGACCGAATTCCAGGATTCCAGCTCTATCCGTTCCCCCAAATCCAAATTGTATCACAGGTAGCACCACTTAGTAATTTTCGTACCCTTACTACCTCAGTCCTACACTCCAATAGTTATCTTAATTTCAAATTTCAGGACTCAAACACTATCCGTCACCCTAATCCAAATTCTACCTCTATAGCCTACCGCGAACGGGTTGCAAATTCTAACTCTTTCCGTTTACTAAAATTCATACTTTAAATTAAAATAAATAAAATTAAAATACTTAAAATTCAGGATTCCAGTTCTATCCGTTCACCCAAATCCAAATTGTAATAAATTTAGTACCATTTAGTACTATTCGTACACATAAATACGAATTTCCAAAATTTCCCCAATCCTATGCTCCAACAATAATCTCAATTTCAAATTTCAGGATTCCAGCTCTGTCCGTTCACTCGAATCCCTATTGTACCAAATTTAGTGCTTTTCGAACACATAAGTACGAATTTCCAAAACCACCCTCATATCTCAGTCCTACACTTCACAGTAATCTTAATTCCAAATTTCAGGTTTCCAGCTACATACATACGTTCACCCAAATCCAAATTGCACTAAATTTAGTACCATTTAGTACTTTTCGTACCCATAAGTACGAATTTTCAAAACTACCTCAATTCTACACCCCACCAGTAATCTCAATTCCAAATTTCGAGATTCCAACTATATCCGTTCACCCAAATCCCCATTGTCCCAAATTTAGTACCATTTAGTACTTTTCATTCACATAAGTAAGAAATTCCAAAACTTCCCCAGTCCTACACTCCAACAGTAATATAAATTCCAAATTTAAGGAATCCAGCTCTATCCGTTCACCCAAATCCAAATTGTACTAAATTTAGTACCATTTAGAACTTTTCGTACACTCAAGTTTCCAAAAACCCTTTAGTGCATCTTTCTTACTCTTCATCTGTGATCCTCAGTCCAAATTTGAGGAATCAAACTCTATCCGTTCACCCAAATCGAAACTGTACCAAATTTAGTGCTATTTAGTATTTTTCGTACCCTATGTACGAATTTCCAAAACTTCCACAATACTAAACTCCACCAGTAATCTCAGTTCCAAATTTCGAGATTCCAGAGCTATCCGTTCACCCAAATACCCATTATACAAAATTTAGTTCCATTTAGTACTTTCCGTACACATAATTACTAATTTCCAAAACCACCCTCATATCTCAATCCTACACTTCAACAGTAATATTTGGTCTGTTCCAGAACCTGCAAGAAGCTACTATTTTTTACTACGATAACATTTTTTCCTTTATGTTATCGTAAAAAATAGTAAAAATTAGCAGATTCTTACAGTACTGGAACAGACCAATTAATTCCAAATTTCAGGTTTCCACCTCTTTCCGTTCATTCAAATCCAAATGGTACTAAATTTAGTACCATTTAGTGCTTTTCGTACGCATAAGTACGAATTTTCAAAACTACCTCAATCCTACATTCCACCAGTAATCTCAATTCCAAATTTCGAGATTCCAGCTTTTATCCGTTCACACAAATCCCCATTGTATCAAATTTAGTACCATTTAGTACTTTTCATACACATAAGTACGAATTTCCAAAAGTTCTTCAATCCTACACTCCAACAGTAATCTCAATTCCAAATATCAGGATTCCAGCTCTATCTGTTCACCAAAATCCCTATTGTACCAAATTTAGTACTACTTAGTACTTTTCGTACACATAAGCACGAATTTCCAAAACTACCCTCATATCTCAATCCTACACTACAACAGTAACCTTAATTCCGAATTTCAGGTTTCCAGCTCTTTACGTTCACCCAAATCTAAATTGTACTACATTTAGTACCATTTAGTACTTTTCGTATACATGATTGGTAATTTTCCAAACCATTTCCTTTTAGAAGCACCACTTCCCAACGTTGATTTCCATACCAAATTCCTATATTCCTGGGGCCTATTATTGATTTCATTAATTATTTAGCGATTTCTTCAAATTACAGATGTTGAAATTGAACAGTTATGACTTTCATTGATTTGCAAACATTTAGTTATTCACGACATCTGTTGCAATGGAAGATAACAAATGTCTTGTCTTTCTATTATTTAGTGGTTTACGATAAAATAAGTGCGCCTAGAAGTAAACTACAAAATTTGAAATTATGTGTGATCGTTTACGGTATCATGAAGTTATAGCATTGTTAATTTGACACATGTCTTGCAGAGGGCCAACTAAGTGCATAAGTACGTAATAATAATGAAAAATAAGGATTTTTGTTGTTGTTATTTTTTGTGGTTCCAGGACGAATTTTCTAAAACCCGGCCTTATCTCGCACATTTGCATCAACAGTGACCCACTGGTAAAATTTCAAGGTCCTAGCTTTAGCGGTTTTGGCTGGGCGTTGATGATGAGTCAGTCAGTCAGTCAGTCAGTCAGTCAATCACTTATCACCAAGCTCATTTATATATATAGATATATACTAGCAAAATGCCCGCTACTTCGTATGCGGAAAGCATATAAAAAAGGAATAAACAATATATAATATGGAAATGACAAACACTGAAAATTTGGTCGCACTAATACCAATTTTAATCAATATTTATTTTTATCTTAGTACTGTACGTACCCCTTAAGTTCGATTTTCAAAAAGATCAGCCGTATCTCACCCTTACACATTAACAGCGAGATCAACGTTGCACACCAATACACACCCTAACTCCAAAAAATAAAAATTCCAGCACTGTCCCTACACCCAAAAACAAATTGAGTACCATTAAGTAATTTTGCTATACTTATGGTACGCATTTCGACGACATATCTCAGCCATACACGGACATTAATACAAAATAATTACAGTAAATTCCATAATAATTACAGTAATTCCAAATCTCAAGATTCCAGCTGTATCCGTTCGTCCAATTCCAAATTGTACCAAACTTAGTATCAAGTCGAACTCTTCGTATCCATAAGTAAGATTTTCCAAAACTACCTCAATCCTTCACTTTAGTAGTAATCTTACTTCCAAATTTCAGGATTCAAACTCTATCCGTAAAACCAAATTAAAATTGTAAAAAAATTTAGAACAATTTAGAATTTTCGTACCAATTTTCAAAACTTCCTCAACGCAACATGGCTACAATAATCATACTTTCAAATTGCTGGATTCCACCGCTATCCGTTCACCTACATACAAATTGTATTAAATTTAGTACCATAAGTTTGCTTTTTCAAAACAACCTGAATCCTACTTTTCGATTGTAATCGTAATTCCAAATTTCAGGATTCCAGCTCTATTAATTCACCCGAATCCAAATTGTATCAAATTTAGTACCATTTCTTTCCCAAACAAAAATTTCAGGATTCCAGGTCTACCCGTTCACCCAAATCCATATTGTACCATATTTAGTACCATTTAGTACTTCTCGTACCCATACGTACGACTTTTCAAAATTTCCTCAATACTACACTCCTGCAGTAATCTTAACTCCTAATTCCAACACTATCCGTTTACTAAAATTCAAATTGTACCAAATTTAGTGGTTTTCTTACCCATAAGTACAAATTTCCAAAACTACCTCAATTCTACTGTCCGGCAGTAATCTTAGTTCCGTTCATCCAAATCCAAATTGTACCAAATTTAGTACCATTTAGTACTTTTCGTACCCAAAGGTACGAATTTCCAAAACTATCTCAATCCTACACCTCTACAGTAATCTTAATTCAAAACTTTAGGATTCCACCTTTATCCGTTCACCCAAATCCAAATTTATTACTGCTCGTAATCATAAATACGAACTTCCAAAACCATATCCTTATTTCAACGCCATTTCCCTACCTTGATTCCCATACCAAATTTGAAGATTCTAGCTTTATCCATTAAAAATATGCAATTGGTTCCAAATTTAGAAAGTTTTAGTACCTTTCGTACACTTATAGGTCGAGTTTCTAAATACCCTTTGGTACATCTTCCTAACTCTCCATCAATGACCACTCGTTCAAAATTTCAGAATTCTAGCTCTTCGCGTTTGCCTAATACAATGGATTCCATATTTAGTACACTTTAGCACTTTTCGTACCTTTCTACGACGAATTTCCAAAAACCCCTTTACACAAAAACAAATTGTACCAAATTCTGTACAATTCGATTTTCCAAAACAACCTTAATCCTTCACTTAAACAGTAACCATAATTCCAAATAACAGGATTCCAGCGCTATCCGTGCACTCAAATCCAAGTTGTACCATTTGGTACATTTCGTACCCATAAGTACGAATTTCAAAAACTACTTCCATCTCAATCTTATACTCCAACAGCAGTCTGACCGAATTCCAGGATTCCAGCTCTATCCGTTCCCCCAAATCCAAATTGTATCACAGGTAGCACCACTTAGTAATTTTCGTACCCTTACTACCTCAGTCCTACACTCCAATAGTTATCTTAATTTCAAATTTCAGGACTCAAACACTATCCGTCACCCTAATCCAAATTCTACCTCTATAGCCTACCGCGAACGGGTTGCAAATTCTAACTCTTTCCGTTTACTAAAATTCATACTTTAAATTAAAATAAATAAAATTAAAATACTTAAAATTCAGGATTCCAGTTCTATCCGTTCACCCAAATCCAAATTGTAATAAATTTAGTACCATTTAGTACTATTCGTACACATAAATACGAATTTCCAAAATTTCCCCAATCCTATGCTCCAACAATAATCTCAATTTCAAATTTCAGGATTCCAGCTCTGTCCGTTCACTCGAATCCCTATTGTACCAAATTTAGTGCTTTTCGAACACATAAGTACGAATTTCCAAAACCACCCTCATATCTCAGTCCTACACTTCACAGTAATCTTAATTCCAAATTTCAGGTTTCCAGCTACATACATACGTTCACCCAAATCCAAATTGCACTAAATTTAGTACCATTTAGTACTTTTCGTACCCATAAGTACGAATTTTCAAAACTACCTCAATTCTACACCCCACCAGTAATCTCAATTCCAAATTTCGAGATTCCAACTATATCCGTTCACCCAAATCCCCATTGTCCCAAATTTAGTACCATTTAGTACTTTTCATTCACATAAGTAAGAAATTCCAAAACTTCCCCAGTCCTACACTCCAACAGTAATATAAATTCCAAATTTAAGGAATCCAGCTCTATCCGTTCACCCAAATCCAAATTGTACTAAATTTAGTACCATTTAGTACTTTTCGTACACTCAAGTTTCCAAAAACCCTTTAGTGCATCTTTCTTACTCTTCATCTGTGATCCTCAGTCCAAATTTGAGGAATCAAACTCTATCCGTTCACCCAAATCGAAACTGTACCAAATTTAGTGCTATTTAGTATTTTTCGTACCCTATGTACGAATTTCCAAAACTTCCACAATACTAAACTCCACCAGTAATCTCAGTTCCAAATTTCGAGATTCCAGAGCTATCCGTTCACCCAAATACCCATTATACAAAATTTAGTTCCATTTAGTACTTTCCGTACACATAATTACTAATTTCCAAAACCACCCTCATATCTCAATCCTACACTTCAACAGTAATATTAATTCCAAATTTCAGGTTTCCAGCTCTTTCCGTTCATTCAAATCCAAATGGTACTAAATTTAGTACCATTTAGTGCTTTTCGTACGCATAAGTACGAATTTTCAAAACTACCTCAATCCTACACCCCACCAGTAATCTCAATTCCAAATTTCGAGATTCCAGCTTTTATCCGTTCACACAAATCCCCATTGTATCAAATTTAGTACCATTTAGTACTTTTCATACACATAAGTACGAATTTCCAAAAGTTCTTCAATCCTACACTCCAACAGTAATCTCAATTCCAAATATCATGATTCCAGCTCTATCTGTTCACCCAAATCCCTATTGTACCAAATTTAGTACTACTTAGTACTTTTCGTACACATAAGCACGAATTTCCAAAACTACCCTCATATCTCAATCCTACACTACAACAGTAACCTTAATTCCGAATTTCAGGTTTCCAGCTCTTTACGTTCACCCAAATCAAAATTGTACTACATTTAGTACCATTTAGTACTTTTCGTATACATGATTGGTAATTTTCCAAACCATTTCCTTTTAGAAGCACCACTTCCCAACGTTGATTTCCATACCAAATTCCTATATTCCTGGGGCCTATTATTGATTTCATTAATTATTTAGCGATTTCTTCAAATTACAGATGTTGAAATTGAACAGTTATGACTTTCATTGATTTGCAAACATTTAGTTATTCACGACATCTGTTGCAATGGAAGATAACAAATGTCTTGTCTTTCTATTATTTAGTGGTTTACGATAAAATAAGTGCGCCTAGAAGTAAACTACAAAATTTGAAATTATGTGTGATCGTTTACGGTATCATGAAGTTATAGCATTGTTAATTTGACACATGTCTTGCAGAGGGCCAACTAAGTGCATAAGTACGTAATAATAATGAAAAATAAGGATTTTTGTTGTTGTTATTTTTTGTGGTTCCAGGACGAATTTTCTAAAACCCGGCCTTATCTCGCACATTTGCATCAACAGTGACCCACTGGTAAAATTTCAAGGTCCTAGCTTTAGCGGTTTTGGCTGGGCGTTGATGATGAGTCAGTCAGTCAGTCAGTCAATCACTTATCACCAAGCTCATTTATATATATAGATATATATATATACATATATATATATACCCAGCAAAATTTGAAGGAAGGGGTTCCATGCGATGAAGTGATTTCATGGCATGTTTTGCATTGGTTCAAACTAAGTCGTGAAAGATCAGATCTTTTCATTAGCATTTGAACCAATGCAAAGGAAGTCGTGAAAGATCGGATCTTTTCATCAGCATTTGAACCCATGCAAAGGAAGCCGTAAAAGATCCGATCTTTTCATCAGCATTTGAACCCATTCCATCGATCTAATAGAAATGAATTTTGTGTTTTTATTTATACACATTTTCTAAATATATAAGATTAATTATTTACAATAGGCTTGTTGTTGCCGACGATTTGAAATCACATCCAACGTTGTTAAAACTCCTGTCGTAATGATAATGGCATTACAAAGTTTAGGTGAAAATGGCATGCCAAAGCATTGGTGGAAATTACATGCCAAAGCATTGGTGAAAATGACATGTCAAAGCATTGGTGTAAATGACATGCTTTGGATCCAAAAAATGAATAGCATCTTTTGGGGTCCACGCTCATATAAAATTCATCGATGAAGATGCTAAAAAGATGACATGCCAGATCACTTGCACCCATGATTGAATGGCATCTTTCATTTTGCTGGGTGTGTCCTTTATTTTTTTTCATATATCTACACTCAAAAGTAAACAAATATATAGAACAAAAGGTTCATGTTGAACATAGGGCGATTACGAATTCTCTCTATCTTCTGCGATCATTAGCGATGGTTTAAACTTTGTTCCATGTCTTGTTGAGGGCTTCATATTCATGCTTAACACTCCTTATCCAAGTCGTGCGTGGTCGTTCTGGTCTGCGGTGGCCTTGGGGATTCCATTGCAATGCAGGTTTGGCTATGTCATCATCGGGTCTTCTGAGAACATGGCCGATCCAAGTCCATTTTCGCTTTTTTATTTCCTTTTTCCACAAGTATGTTATTTGTAAGTTCAAGCAGATCATTTGTGCTTATGGTGTTTGGCCAATAGATGCGGAGTATACGTCTTAGAAATCTGTTTACGAATGTTTGCAGCTTCTTCATGTTTAATTGTGTTATTCCCCACGTGGTAGAACCGTACAGCAACACAGATTTTACGCTGCTATCAAAAAGTCGCAGTTTGGTTTTACGGCTTATGTTGTTGGATTCCCAAACTTTATGCAGCACCTGGAAGGTGTCGACGTTTTCAATGACAATGTCGTTTACAGTCAAAGGCGTTGTTACATTACTGCCAATTCGCATCATCTTTGTCTTTCTGATATTTATTTTGAGACCTATGTGCGATGCATTCACTACAAGCCTGTTTAAAATTGCTTGAATGTCCACAAAGCGATGTGCCATGAGACAGATGCCATCTGCATAATCAATATCATTTAGGCGGTTGTTGAGGTTCCATTGGATGCCACATGGTGCTTCGTTGTTTGTTTGATACATAACGTAGTCAAGCATTATGAGGAATAGCGTCGGTGAGAGTATACATCCTTGTTTTACACCCGAAGTTTTTGCAAATGGTGTGCTTTCTTCACCATTGAAGCGTACGTAGCTGGTTGCGTTACTATATAACTCTCGGATCAGTTGGATAATTTTGTGGGGATCCCATTTAGAGACAGAATATCCCATAGTGCCTCACGGGATACCATGTCAAAAGCTCGTTCAAAATCGACGAACAGTAAATAGAGTGGTGAGTTATATTCTTTAGACTGCTCAATTATGATTCGCAGAGTGTTAATATGGCCTGCACATGATCTGCCAGGACGGAAACCAGCTTGCTCGCCTCGTAACATTATCTCCACCGCTGGACGCATTCTGTTAAGTATCAAGGTGGCCATCAGTTTTGCAACCGCATTTAATAAAGTAATGCCTCTCCAATTCTTGCACTCTTTCAAGTCGCCTTTTTTGGTGATCATTATTGTTACACCTTTTTTTCCATGAATTTGGTGTTTGTTCTGAGACCCATGCATTGCGTATTATAGGTGTTAGGGCTTCTGCTAATGTCGTCTGGGCCGCTGGATTTGCCATTTCTAAGAGATTCAAGAGCCGATTCGATTTCCTCGCACGTTGGTGGAAAGAAATGCAGGGTTTCTGTAATGTCTTGGATGTATTCTGAAGATTTTAATTGATATATTATCTATGACAATATTTGTTGATGTATATTATTATGTAATAGTTTTATGTACTTTAAAATTTTTTGGCTATACCAAATTTTAGAGATCTGTCTTTGAAATACATGGTAAATTAAAACTCATGGAAATTGAAAACCTCAGTGAGATGTAATATTCGAAAAAATAATTTTAAACATTAAAAAACTTACCTTTACATTAATATATGAGCAAAAAGTAAAATAAACGATATGTATGTATGCGTAGAATGTAACATTTTATTATTTAGATTAAGTAAGATTTGAACGGTTTTAGATATTTACTTTATTTCGATCGACATTCTTCAACGCTATTAAGGAAATAAATGTGTATAATCACGATATTTTTACGAGTTGCCATATTAGAACGGTCAATATTTTTGGAACGCTTTAGGTTTTAATTGGATTGGTACAGAACTTAACTGAGAAAAAAGTATACAAAATCGATTTTTTTCTCTCCTTTAAATATTTATTTATAAATTAATGAATTCGTTCGACTGTAGTTTGTTCTTTTTTACATTGTTTTTTTTTTTTTTTTTTTTTTTTTTTGTTCAATATAGCATTTTGTAATGAGAATAATGTTTTTTCCTTATTTTTTTATCACGAAAGAATCATTGACACACAATATACTAAGGCCAATAATCTACGATCGAGAGACCACTTGTGAGTTTTGCACATAATTCAAAATACGATTTACACTAATTTCACTCTCCAACTCTCACGTCACGGCCGTAAAAGAGTGCTCACCAGCGAGCCCTTACTCTCTGGCTCGCTGGTGAAGACTGCCGTAAAATCAATAATTGTTTTTTTTTGTGCGCTAAAAGATAAACAAGTTAGAAAAGTCTATAGTCGGACGGAGCCGACCATGGGATACCTCATAACACCATCCCTGGACAATCGCCCTCCACGGAACTTCTTTTCAATGATTGTGAAAATTTAGTTATCAAATATCAGGGATGTAATGTATAATACTTATGACCAAAACCAAACAGTTATCTAGCATGACAAAGACATTTTTGTAGCAGGAAAGGAAAATTTAGTTCACACAAACTAAAATGTAATGAAACCCACTTATGTTGTACTACTATTCCGTTGTTTAGCAGCTACGTTATTGAAATTTTTACCAATATCACACAAAAGTTTCAGTCCATTTAACCCGCTAAGTATTATCTGATCTTCACGTTGGTTTGTACGCTTCTTCTTCATCATAAACTCAAACTTCGTTTAAAATTTTGCGGGTTATTATTTTGACTTACAGAATTGGTAAAAAATTTTGTTTTTGGTTCATTTTATCCCCTGAACATTTCAGGATCATCACCAAAAACTAATCATTTCTATTCTGTCCAGAACCCAAGCACCTTAAAAAATTCGTTACAATCGGTCTGTTCAAAGAGAACATACATATTTACGTTAGCTTTACTTTTTATTTAATGTAGTTCTAGAGTATCAGCGAAAAACTGACCTAGTATATTTTCATTGTTTACATTATGCAGGTTAATAATCCAAATAAAGAAACAACTCGATTGGTTTCACATTGCATGCGTTATTGACTGAAGTAAGTTTATTTCCTATTTATTAATGCTTAGTTTACAATTTTACCATAACAATTAAGTTAATCAAAATGTATAAATACTAATTGGCAATAAAGAATCTAGGTAGTTTACAAGAAATTGTAAAGCTATCTAGGCTTACACAATTCAAGTGTTGTGTATATCCGCCTTTTATTTACATTTTTAATCATTTTTGGTGACCCCGACGTGATCTCACTTATAAATTTCTTACTTCCCCCCACCAGTGGTAAGGAAGTTGAAACACTTATTTGTGAGAGTAAATAATTTAGTCCTTACAGGAACCAGGAGCGTGCCTTATATCAGAAGGTCGCACAAATTCAAATGAAGCCCTCCAACAAAGACATCGAAGTCAAGTAACCAGAGTCGTCTGGTATTCAAGCAAACAGAGAAGAGTTTAACCAAAGTGAGCCGAATCATCGGAATTCTAGTAACTACGAGGAGCTAGAAACCGTCACAATGGATCTGTCAGCAATGATCTCGGAGCAGCAAGCAGCAATCGCCGAATTGAGGAAGGCGATTTCGAATGTAAAGAAGGCTCCAATAGAGAGAAGAACTGTGGAGTTCTACACGAAGAAATTGGGGGAGTTGGAAGCACTCTGGGTGGAGATAGACCGGAATGAGAACAAGATACTAGCGGATCCGGCAGCAGAGTCACAACCCCATGTCTCAAATGACGTGCACAAGGTCATTGGAGAAGAATATAGAGCTGCAGTTGACGCCATACAGGAGGAGATACACAAAGGTAAAGAAGAAGGACCTCAAAAACCACTCCCTGCAGTAAGGGAAATGGAGAAGCAGAAACAACCCAGCGGATCTAGTATGACCAGCAATATGGCTGCATTAGTAAGACGTCAGAGGGCTCTAATGCAGTCAATCCAAACGTTAATAAGGGGCAGCTCAGGTCAAGCTGCGCCCTTTCAAACGATGGCTTCAATTGAGCGATTGTGGGCAAATCTGGAAGACATCCAATTCAAGATGTACGAGAGTTTTGACGACCCAATAGTGGTTGGGTACGATGCATCAGCATACGTTCTCTTGGAAGAAGAGACATTAAAATTTAAGGAGAAGATATCGACGCTATCACAGGTCGATCGTCCATCATCTCAGCAGAGATCAGGCGATAACTTGGCAAATCAAGTTAACCTGCCAAAGATTACAATCCCTCAGTTCAATGGGGATTACTCGAAGTGGCAGACATTTTTGGACATCTTTGGGAAAATGATCAACGAACAAGCATTGCCGCTGGTACAAAAGATGTGGTACCTCAAGGCGAATGTGACTGGAGAAGCCCATAAGGCACCTCGAGTTGACGGAGGCGAATTACCACATATCCTGGACGACTCTACAGGAACGATACAATAACAAGAGAGCTCAAGTTTCAACTATACTTGAGAGAATTTTAAGCTTGCCTAACATGTCAGGCGATTGCAGATCAGTGAAAGACTTTCATGACAGTCTTCATGAATCACTTTTAGCACTGGAGGGCCTTGGAATAATGTCAAAAGAATGGGATCGACTCTTAATCCACATCCTGACAAAGAGGATGGACAAGACGACTCATGTGTTGTATGAGCAGTCGATTGTCAATTCCAAGGAGCTTCAAACGATGGATCATTTCATGAAATGCCTGAAGGGTCGAATCATTAGAAGCAGTCAACGGGGTTCAAAAGAGTAAGCCAACAGCTACGTCTGCTTCAACAACAACCCGAAAATGTTACATGTGCAAAGGTGTTTGCACTTTACTATTGCAAACAGTTCTTGGCAAAGACCGCGCCCGAAAGACAGAAATGGGTTGCTAGGAACAAGATGTGCCTGAATTGCTTTAAGGAGGACCATCAACAGAAGCACAATACACTTCTACATTTCTCCACGAAGACACAAGCAGAAGAGAAGGCAGCAGTAACGTCAACTCAGCAATCACCTACAGTAGCATCGGCAAATAGAGCTCAGTCATACGTACTCCTAGCAACGGCACGAGTCGCCATTAAGGCCAATAATGGAAGGAGCTATGAATTTAAGGCGATGTTGGATTCCGGCTCACAGATTAATTTGGTGTCAGAACGGCTAGTGCGGAGATTGGGTATTGAACCAATTCAAGCGACTCTCGCTATCGAAGGAGTTGGCGGAACATCAAGAACAGCAAACCACAGAGTCAATGTGGAGATTCAGTCACTAACAAGCAAATTCCGAGCGCGCCTAGAAGTTTTTGTATTACCAAACATAGTTCCACCGCAACAAAGCACTGACATCGACGTCACGTCATGGCCAATCCCAGAGAACATACAGCTAGCTGATCCACACTTTTTCCAAACGGGCAGAATCGACGTACTGCTTGGAGCAGAGTTCTATTTCAATTTGATTTTATCACAAGAAATTCGGATGTCCAAGGAACTTCCTATATTGATGAACTCGAAGCTAGGATGGATTGCTAGTGGAAAGGTACATGCTGAAGCAGGAACAGTTACGTGTGCTGTTTTTGGAGAAGAGGAACGTGGTCTGGAAGAGTTGTTAAAACAGTTTTGGGAACAAGATGATGTTGGTGAGGTCCAGAAGTTGACACTAACAGACGAAAGGTGTGAAAGTCCCTTTAACCAACACACTACAGTCAATGAGAGTGGTCGATTTGTGGTGCGACTACCATTTTCAGACGATACAGAAAAGATATCAGAGTCGCTGAATATTGCAGCTTCCAGATTCTTCGCTCTGGAGCGTCGGTTAACAAAAGATGCAAATCTTTGCGAGCAGTATGCGAAGTTTATGAAGGAGTACGAAGAGTTAGGCCACATGACGAAAATACAACCAAGAGAGGTGCGCGGCAGTCATTACTACATTCCGCATCATTGTGTCCTGCGTCCAGATAGCAGTACGACAAAGCTCAGGGTAGTGTTCGATGCGTCCTGCAAGTCATCGTCTGGATGGTCGCTCAATGATATTTTACATTCAGTTTCCAAGGTGCAAGGAGACCTGTTTGGGATGCTGTTGCGATTTAGATTACCGCGATTTGTGTTCACGACGGATATCGAGAAGATGTACAGACAAGTACTAGTGGACACGAGGGATCGCAGATATCAGCTGGTCGTATGGAGGAGTTCCCCAGACAAGGAGCTCGAGCACTACATGTTAAACACATTAACATATGGTACGACTTGCGCCCCGTATCTTGCTACGAGACGTCTGAAGAAACTAGCAGATACAAATTTGCATAAATATCCATTGGGTGCTCCAGCACTTTAGCGAAATTTCTATGTTGACGATGGCATGTGCGGATCCGACAGCTTAACGACCGCAATGGAGATGCAGAGTGAGCTGAATAGGTTGTTGTCAGAAGCAGGATTCAGATGGCGAAAGTGGTGTGCCAACCACTTAAAACTATTACATTTGGTCCCACCAGAGGATAGAGAAGTAGACCTCGACTTCGATAATTCATCAACCAAGGTGCTGGGGTTGACATGGATTCCCCAAGCGGACCGATTTTGCCTGAAGAGTAATATGAGCGAATGCAGTGTCGTAACTAAGCCCAAAGTAACATCTGATTTGGCGAGATTGTTCGACCCATTGGGAATTGCAGGTACTGTTGTGTCCGCAGTAAAGATCTTTATTCAGCAGTTATGGAAGAATAAAATTGGCTGGGATGAGGAACTTCCAGCAGAATTGACATCCTATTGGTTATCGTTTCGAGAGAGTTTGAAGATGTTAAATGATTTCAAATTACCCAGACATATGTTTAATGGAGAGAAACCAACGAGGGTTGAGATCCATACATTTGTGGATGCTTCAGAAAAGGCGTATGGAGCAGTGATGTATCTGCGGGCTAAGTTGGCAGCCGGAAGGCATATAGTTAGGCTCATTTGTTCAAAATCAAAAGCTTCACCTATAAAAGAAATCACGTTGCCACGGTTGGAGCTTTGAGCCGCTGAGTTGGGAACAAAACTTACCTCAAAGGTCAAAACAGAGTTGGGTTACGAAGATTTGAAGACGATTTATTGGTCAGATTCGGAAATTACGTTGTAACGGATTAACTCGGAACCATCATCGCTGAAGACGTTTGTTGCCAACAAGGTGAAACAGATCCAAGACAGGTCGCTTGGAACTCAATGGCGACATGTGGGTACGAAAGACAATCCTGCAGATTTTATTTCCAGAGGTATGAAGTCGGATCGCCTGTCAGGTTGTATGATGTGGTTTTATGGACTCACATTTCTACACGGAAGCGAATCTCTCTGGCCGGAACCTTTTTCAAAGGATGGAGAAAATCAGACCGATTTTGAGTTCAAGGTGAAGTCTACAGTGTCAGCAGTGGCCTCACAGAGCGGGTTGCAGGATATTATTTATGGACTAAATCACAGGAATTCATTTAGCCGATTACAGCGAATTGTCGGTTATGTCTTACGATTTGCCGAAGGGGTAAAAGGACGCAAGGATGGGTGCTCGACAGAAGTGCTAACCCCCATGGAATTGAGTCGGTCGATGCAGCTAATTGTCAAGACTATTCAGGTGTCGGATTTCGCGAAGGAAATACAGCAGTTGAGAAAGCATGGAGCATTGGACAAATCAAGTTCCATACACAGCTTAACTCCGTTTTTGGATGACAAGGGAATACTGAGAGTCGGTGGCAGGTTGGAAGAGGCAACCTTAGCATACGACGCAAAACATCCGATGTTGTTACCATACAACGATCCGATTGTGAAACTCGTCCTGGACATGATTCATCGGGAGTATGATCACTGTGGCTCCCAATTACTACTTGCACCATCAAGACAAATGTTCTGGATTATAAAAGGGAAGGCTATGGCACGGAACATTGTGCAAAATTGCGTGAAGTGCACCCGAGCAAAACCAAAGTTATACAGTCAAATCATGGGGAATCTCCCACCTAGCAGAGTCACGCCAGCAAGGCCGTTTATTGTATCAGGCGTTGACTATTGTGGGCCTTTGTGGGTCCAATATAAAATACGAGGAAAGAGACCACATAAGGTTTACATTGCTGTATTTGTCTGTTCGCAACAAAGGCTGTGCACTTGGAAATAGTGACCGATCTGACTACGGAGGCATTCATCGGTGCGTTGAAGAGATTTGTCGCTCGTCGTGGCAAATGTCAAACGTTGTATGCAGACAATGCGACAAGCTTTGTAGGGGCCAAGAATCAGCTTGACGAATTGAATCAGGCGGTATTCGGAGAGGAAGGCAAGAAGAAAATAGCCGACAGATGCGCAAGGGAAGGGATAGATTTCCAGTTTATTCCCCCAAGAGCTCCACATTTTAGTGGTCTATGGGAAGCTGCGGTGAAGTCAGCAAAGCAGTTGTTACTGCGCACCACAACTAGCGCGTCATTGACTCACGAAGAATTGGAGAAGGTCGTCATCGAAATAGAGGCAATACTGAACTCTAGACCGCTGACACCTATTTCTAACGACCCGAATGATCTAACAGCGTTAACGCCTGGACACTTTCTTGTGGGGGAACCTTTAACGGCTCAGTCAGCCAGCCACTCATCTACTTCATTGAAAAGCAGATGGAAGATAGTATCCCAAATAAAGCATGAGTTCTGGAGACGTTGGTCTACGGAGTATCTAACTACTCTGCAAGAAAGACGGAAATGGAGCACACCTTCTCCAAACATTGAGCCTGGGCAATTGGTCATCATTAAGGAAGACAACGTACCTGTAATGCAGTGGCCGCTAGGCAGAATAACCAGAACGTACAAGGGAAATGATGGAGCCGTCCGAGTAGCTGATATAAAGACGCAGAGCGGAGAAGTTAAGCGGGCTATAAACAGGTTAGCTCCCTTGATGGAAGATGAAAATGTTCCTGTGCCAACGTTAAAGAACGTAAGTAGTGTTGAAGGACCATCGTCAAAGCGGTTTAAGCCGTCCAGCAGCATGTTGATGTCAACAATATTTATCGCTTTGCTATTCCTGCCATTATGGTTATGCCAGTCGTTCACCGTGCGTAAGTTTGAGAATAAGCCTGGAATTAACTTCGAAGGCATTGGAGTTACTAAGGTCGTAACAGCAGAGTGGAAACTGATGACTTACTATGAACTTTCCCGTTTTGGGCGGACATGGATGACTTTTCGTCTGGGATAAGAACCCTTCAGGAGTTGTGCAGACTTTCAGGTGAAAATCGAAGCTGCGAGATTGTTTCAGAGGCTCTGGTTCAAGGCCAGAAACAGCTAGAAACTGGTACTTTGCACATCTTTCCCAGGCGCACCAGGCGAGGGGCGCTGAACATAGTTGGAAACCTTGCGAACTCCTTATTTGGTGTTTTGGATTCTGCATATGCGGAGCAAATGGCTGTGACAATTGAGAAGGCAAATGAAGACAAGCAACATATACTTGAGCTGCTAAGGAACCAGACATCTATTATTGATTCAACAATTAATATCATTCGAAGGGATGAAGGGGCGAGTCAAAGGACTTTTAGCGACATCCAAGCTGCAATGAATCTTCTAGCTAATAAGGTGAAAAAGGAGGAAGATGTTGCAAAGGCAACACAGTCAATTGTTTTCCTTATATCGCAGCTCACGCTACTGTCATCTAAGTTGAAACATGTAGAAGACAACATTATTGACGTGTTAACAGATGCTCATCACAATCGTATAAGCCCATTGCTACTGACCCCACATCAGCTGTTGAGCGAGCTCCAAACCATCAAGGCTCATATTCCACCATCTCGTGCTCTACCTATTCAAGAAGAGAACTTGACAGAGTTCTTCAAATTAATGACGAGTAAGGGAACTGTTATGAGAAATAGCATCATTCGCCATCCATTAGTGGATCTCCAACAGTATGATCTATTCAACATGGTTCCCATCCCGATGATACGGTCCGGTCAGTTCATCTCAATCTCAATAAAGTCAGCCGTATTGGCAGTCAACGCTCATCGGGACGAGTTCATATCTCTCACAGCAGATGAAATGCACAGTTGCATCCATTCTACGAACGACGTTTTTATCTGCAACAAACAAGCAAAATTCAACAAGGGCGATCAGTCGCATTTCTGCGAAGTAAACTTTTTCCTGAATAAATCATCAGAAGCTTGCGACTTGCGGTCAACCGTTTCTCATCAACCTTGGACCCATATGGCTCGGAAGAATCGATGGATGTTTACTCTGGCCAACATTACCGAATTGACGTTTATTTGTGGTACAAAAATGACGCATTTAGAGGCACAAGGGGCTGGAACATTAGAGGTTGGCCCCGATTGCACCCTAAAAGACAACACCGTTACGATATACGGTCATTATGAAAACAAAACAATTGTACATACATCATATTTGAGACTCAAGGCATTGGACACAATAGCTTCACCCAGTCAGCTTATGTTTTTGAACACAACATGGAATAACACCTATGAAACTCATACTGCTGAGCTCATTACATTACACCAACAGCTGAAAGCCATTGATATCGGACGCCTGCTCCAATTAATGAATTCGTCGTCCATTCATCATCACACTGTCAGCTACTTGGCGCTTTTCATTGGAATTGTAGTAGTTATATACGCCACGAACAAACTTCGCCAACACAAAACTTCCGCCAACAGCAGCATTAACCCAACACCAACCCCGAGGCAGTCAACATCGTCATCATATGTCATCGACCAGCTAGCCTCTTGAACGTCCCCGTTCAACGTGGGGGGAGAATGTTCAAAGAGAACATACATATTTACGTTAGCTTTACTTTTTATTTAATGTAGTTCTAGAGTGTCAGCGAAAAACTGACTTAGTAAATTTTCATTGTTTACATTATGCAGGTTAATAATCCAAATAAAGAAATAACTCGATTGGTTTCACATTGCATGAGTTATTGACTGAAGTAAATTTATTTCCTATTTATTAATGCTTAGTTTACACTTTTACCATAACAATTAAGTTAATCAAAATGTATAAATACTAATTGGCAATAAAGAATCTAGGTAGTTTACAAGAAATTGTAAAGCTATCTAGGTTTACACAATTCAAGTGTTGTGTATATCCGCCTTTTATTTACATTACTAATCACGGTCCATAATTGCGGCCTTAAGCTTGCTTACAATTTTTAATGGACGGATACACATCGCTAAATCGCTTTATCTCGTCGAGATATGAATTTTGCAAATAAGGGGTCTAGGAAGAATGTTTCATGGTGTTACATAAACTGTTGGAGAGACAATGTGTAGCATGGGATAAAAATGTGGTTCTCTACACAGAACCCATTATATATTAGGCAGTAGGCCCGTTATCTAGCAAACACTTTATTGTAATTTACATCAGAGGAAAGGTCAGTAGTTTTTTTTTTCATATATAGGCTACTTTGCGAGATATATATCGCGAAATATTTCTAAAATTGTCTTTTCCATTTCAAAAAAATAAAAAAAAATTTTGATACTACATCTATGATTTTTGGTACATAGATTAGGAAAAAAATCGTCATTCCACGTCTGTTTTCGTTACCAAATTTGATCGTTGCGCGCAAAAAATATGACCGTTTTAATTATGCTAATTAGAAAAAATTCTAAAAAAGTCGCGGCTTAATATAGTAAGCTGTTATATCCTATTATTGTTAACTGAATTCGCAACCTTTGCGATGATTCAAAAAAATTCAAAAAGTTTCAATGGATTCGCGAAAAATTATATTTGTTAAATAATTTCACGTATTTACAAACATATTTTTGAAACAATAGCGCTTATACTTACAAAAATATATATAAAAAAATTATAGCAGCATCCAGACATTGTGAGAAATAAAATGAAACCTAAGTCGTGAAGTTTGGAGCTATAGTATTCATGTTAATTTCAAAAATACAAAGAAAATATGACGAAAAAAATAAAAATCATCTTATTCTAATTTTATTTTTTTATTGTTTTATAGGAAAAATTGAAGGAAAAAGGTTTGAGTTCTTCGCCATTTTCGTCCAAATTTTACGCAATAATGAAGATATTCCGTTGCAATAAATTATAGTTATAGTTTTCCTATTGGCGAACATTTTTAGAACATTATATTAAATCACAAGAAATTCCAATTGTTGCATAACATTAAAATAATGTTATATTGAATATTACAACATTTGAAACGCATATAAACCACGTAATAGCGAAAATGACATGATGCGCATCCGATATTCCAGCACAGCGAATCAATCCCTTTTATTTGATTTACAGTTTGTGAAATTCTATTTGGCGGCCACGATGAAGCGTATGTTGCACATAAGTGCGCAAAATGCATTAATATGGTCATAATTTTCACGAAGTTCATTTACATTTTATGCGCATCCGATTTCGATGATAACCTTTAAAAAATACATCATTTGATGTCGTTTTATTGTGATCCATGAAGAACCGTGAATGTAGCATCGCACTTAATTTTTAGAAAAAATCAATTTTATCTCCGTATCAGCGATAGTTTTGAAATATATGTTTTTGCACATTTTCAACAGGCATATAGCTCTATTTATTTCAGTAAAAATTACATTTCCAAAACGCGTTTAATGCGCGCAATTTTCAAAAAAATTTTTTGCAGATTTTCGAATCTAGTTGACGGATTTGGACGCGTCATGGCTTATTAGATTCAGAACGTAAGAAAACTAAGTTTCGCGCGGGTTTCCACGGAAATCGTATGACAGTTGCAAATTTTGAATCAAAAAACAAGTTTTTTATAAAAATTTACGCACATAAATTTCGACTTTAAGCTGAGATTCTTGTGAACCTTTGAAGGCTACACGCCCGAGATATACATCAAAAAATGCGAAATCGTGAGTACTACAATCTCATAATCATTTTTTAAACGGATACAGCTGCGCGTCCCGATTAGAGCAAAAATTCAAAAAATCCAATTTTTCAGTCTTCAAAATGTCAGCATCCGTTTGAGATTGATGCAGTGTTTATATTAAAAAATCATACATTAGAAACTTCATCTCTGAAGTGTATTCTTTAACTTCTTCTTTGAATGTTGTACTCTACATTGTATTGTAAAGCCACTAATTGAAAATTTTCTTAAAAAAACTCGTTTCCTTCAACAATTTTTTCCTATTTTTTACGCTCAAATTATAATTTCAAGAAATACATCGGTGAGTCGTGCTAAAACAGTTTATTTTACCTTAATGCGTTCAAAAGTTATGGTATATTACAACAACTCGCGAGTTACAATACCCCATACCACAGTTTCAACAAAAGTAAATTTTCAACTAAAAGGCCGATATGTCCTCAAGGAATTAAAATATCGACCAAAAATAAAATTTTTATATATTTCATACAAAAGTAATGGTCCATTTCACCTGCTAAAAAATATCAGATCATCATTCAAAATTTTAGGCATCTTTTTCGACCTATACTCTTAACCGGCGCAAAATTTCGTGACTATTGATGTAAAATTGCGACTTCTAGCGAGTTTATTATTAAACTACAAACAAATGACGGAATATATTAGGCCTTAACTCTGTTATCTGATCAGGCACACCAACATAATTGGCATCAATTGAAAGGTCAAGCGTTCCACTTTTAAGTATATCTCACTTGTCCGGAATGTCACTTCAAGGAATTAAGATATAAGCTGTATATTAAAAATTTTCACACAAAAGTTTTGGGCCATTTAACCCTCTAAATATTATCCGATCGCCATCTCAAATTGCAAGCTACTCCTTTGCGATATACTCTTACCTTATTTAAAAGTACGCGTTGATCGGACTATTATTGAGACATTCAGAGCCGCTAGAAAATTGGATAAATATTATGTTTTTGGTCCATTTCACCCGCTAAATATTTCACGATCATCACCAGTAAGAATAGGGATCTATTCTAATCTGAACTCGATCTCCATACAAAATTTCGTGACGATCGGTCCATAATTGCGGCCTGGAGCATGTTTACAATTTATAATGGAGAGACGGACGGACGGATAGACACACATCCCAAAATCGCTTTATCTCGTCGAGATATGAAGATTGGTATACCACATTAGGGGTCTCCGACGAATATTTCGCGGTGTTACATGAATTTTTACCAAAACAAACTTATAATACCCTTTTCCACATTGTGGTATAGGGTATAAATATCCAATAACAATGAATGTATTAAACAACGAACACGCAGTCACCAAAAAGCGATTGTTAAAGCTTTCCGTAAATTTGGACTTTCAGGTGAGACTTTTGAATTTTTTTATTAATGACTTTAACAGTGAGTATGAGGGTCTAACAAGTAATGATATTTTACGAAAGTATAAAGCAATCATATATTTTGAAAGTAATTAAATGCTATTAAATGGGGAGAGAATTCCATTATATTTCGATGAAAGGAGAAAAGTCTATTCAGTACGACTTTCCTCCTTTCATCGGGGGAACACCTCTATAAAGTCCCATATGGTTATTATAACTGAAATATCCTAATAAATAAAGTAACAAAAAATTCTAAAACATAATATTCAACGAAGGCTTATATAATTGCGAGGATAATGAGATAAAAAGTAAAACATGTAACAAAACAGATCAGAAGCTTTTGGTAGATATGGAAGAATTATTATGTATTCAAGAAGTTAGTGAAATACACAACTTTACTAAAGGTCCGGGTGTGGAAAAATTATGTGGGTAAATTTTTCCCTTATTAACTTCGAAATGGACAAAATTAGAAACGAACATTTAAATTCTGAAGAAAGAAATCAATTAAATATGGAATTCCAAGAAATATTCCCAGGTAATGAAAAGTTATCTTTTATTTATAAAAAAACATAGTATAATTGCTAAATACGAAATTCTAATAGAGCAAAATATACAGGTATCCCAACATCCATAAGGAAAAAATTCAAAACCAAATAACAGTTGCAAAATGGCATTATTGCACCGAGCGATATTCCTTACAACAGTCTTGTTTGTGTGGTACCTAAAAATCAGATTCATCTGGAATAAAAAAATGCAGACTCGTAATTGATTATAGAAAATAAACGATAAAACAGCGGATGATAATTATCCGATTCCAAATATAACTGATATTCTGGATAAATTAGGAAAATTCAATTACTTTTCCACTCTTGATCTTAAAAGTGGCTTTCATCAAATAGAATCGAAAAACAGAAAGACCTAAGACTGCTTTTTCAGTTGACAATGGTCATTATGAGTTTTATAGGATGCCATTTGGATTGAAAAATGCACCGAGCACTTTTCAATGATTGGTCGATAACATTCTAAGGGAAAATGTATCAAAAAAGGAACGTATGGTGTACATGGCACATGACATAATAATTTTTTCAAATGGTTTAGAAGAACACATTAAAATTTTTAAATCTGTGTTGTCAAAATTAAGAAATGAAAGACTTAATGTACAACTATACATATGTGAATTTCTAAGAAAAGAGGTAGAATTTCTTGGTCATACTGCGAATGAAAAAGGAGAATATCCTAACAAAAAGAAGGTTGAAATAATAATAACTTACCAATTCCTAAAAGAGAGAAAGGTGTAAAATCATTCTTAGGAATGACCGGTTGTTACCGAGGATTCATACAAAAGTACGCTTATATAGCAAAACCAATGATACAATGTTTAAAAAAGGATTCCACCATCAATATTACAAACCCAGACTGTATTGCTGCATTTAATAATTTAAAAAAAAGTTAACTGAATCCCCGATACTGGTATATCCAGATATTAATATACCATTCGAAATAACAACGGATGCTAGTAACGTAGCTATAGGAGGAAATTTGTCTCAAAATGACAAGCCCATAGTATACATATCCAGAACATTAACGAGCATGAAATTAACTACAAAACCATAGAAAAAGAATGTTTAGGAATTGTGCCTTAAACAGTTTAGACCTTTCGTATATGGAAGAAAACTTAAATTATATACAGATCACAAACCCTTTGTCTGGTTGAACCAAATTTTAAATTAATGAGGTGGAGCATGCAAATAACCGAGTATTATTACGAAATATACTACCAACAGGGACACTTAAACAAAGTAGCCGACTGTTTAAGTCGAATAGAAATCATAATATCGATGAGCAGGAGCCAGAGAAATTAATAAATGTTAGTAATAGATCCACAAATTTCTTTAAGAATCGAATTATAATAGAAAAAAATATGTTCAGGATAAGCTTCTATAAAAACAATAAAAATTCATCATTCAAACGAAAGCTATTAAAACCAAAAAATTCGATAATGATTTTGTTAAAACCATTATTTCAAATCAATTTCATGTAGGTAAACACAGCGTTATTTACTTGACAGACGAATTATTTGAAATTTTTGAAATAATCATCGAGAATTTTACAAGGAACAAAAATAACCAGATGTTTAAATAAATTTATTGACGTGTTAGACGAGGAAAATCTAATATCTGTAGAACATTCAGGAAATAATCATAGAGGTATAGACGAAAATTTTGGTTAAATAAAATGCACATAATATTATCCAAAATTAAGAGAAAAAATAGTTGAATTCATAAATAACTGTGAGATTTGCAATTTTGCTAAATATGAAAGAAACCCTCAGTCGATACCATACATGATATCAGAAACTCCAAAAGCGCCCAACGGAACATTTCATATGGATGTATTTTACTCTATCAATAAATCCCTTTTTATCCCAATGATAGATAAGTTTACAAAGATTGCCCTTAATACTATAATAGAAAAAAATCAGATCCCGAACTCAGAATCAATAAATTTTTGAAAGATAAAAATATTGAAATCCATTTTACATCAAGCCTAAATCATAACAGTAACAGTGATGTGGAAAGACTCCATAATACAATAAATGAACATCTAAGAATTTTAAAGCATATTATGAGACATATTCCAATTGAAGAACAAATGATTCTAATTAGTAGATATTATAACGAAACTATACATAGCACAACCAATATAAAACCCATTGATTTTGTGAATGGCAAAAAAAAAGAGAATGAATATAATGATATATACGAAAAACTTGTGAAGAAAAAAGAACTTAAAACGGCAAAGCTTAATGAGAATAGAGCTGATGACATGCCTATTGAGGATGACGTTAATTATATCAGGGAGATGCGAGGAGGAAAAAATTATCTTAAATTTAGGAAAATAGTAGGAATTAAGGTTGACGATAATCATTTAAAGACGAAAACTCCAATCATATATATTACAAAACACACGTAAGGAAGAAAAAACGATTTCAAAATCCTGATAGTATTGTGTTACCAACTCAACAAACTTCAAGAAGGGGTAACGTATTAGATATTAATAATAATAACTAGACATTGTTTGACATATTATTAACTTTTCTCAAATAAATTCGGTTATATTTGCAGAAATGGGACTGACACTGGCCCTCATATTCCTATCCTATGCGATGGCGAAAATATTTGCCCATCAAGGTTGGAGAGATGAAGCTAATAAATCATTATATCAAGATCTTACCTATCGTGAACATCACCGAATTAGAAGTAGCTAAACTTGCAGTAGAGGAAAATGTTAATTTCTTGCATAAAACGTTGCCAAGTGACTACACAAAACGATAGTATTTATAAAACATTATCAAGGACCTTTAAAGAATTGGACATAAAATTGAAATCAATATTACCCAATATTAACAATTTTTTCGGGAACAATGGACGAAGCAGTTAGGCAACAAATAATGGAATCCTTAAGAACCTTGAATACGGACACATCAAATTTAATTGACGAAAACAATAAACAAGTTAAGATCAATAAATAACTACAAGCTCAAATGAAGAATCTAAAGAAGAATATAGAGAATCAACAAAGATATAGTAATGTGAAAAATCTTATCCTCAATACTTAGATAAAAGATAACTTCCATTATATGAAAATCGTATTTCAGATTCATAATGACATAAATTCCTTATTACATTTCATTGATACCATAGAGGACGTCATTTTGACGAGTAGATTGGGCATACTAACAAGAAACATAACATACTGACGGACAAAGAAAATGATTTAGTTAGGTGAACGGGCGAGTTTAGAGAAATAAAAATAGCTTCCTTAAACTTTGGAAATGACATTGCTTTGACGCTCTTAAAACCGCGTTTCAGTACTCAAATTTTAGAAAACTATGTTTTGGAGACATTGGTGAATGAAAGCTTATTATTAACAAACAATGAAATACTTCTAGATAATAAGAGAAACATCTATATGACATCCCCTAAGAATAACAAAGTTAAAAACCTTGTAGTTAATAATGATAAATGTATTGAAGAGATACTTAATTCAGCAATAATTCAAAACTGTTTAAAAATTAAGAAAGAACCGAAGAATTTGTAAAAGAAATTTGATTTGGTGTCTTAATAATAAAAAACTTAAAAGGAAAAAATATTACTCAAAATTGCAATGATGAGCATATATTGATGGAAGGAATTAAATTATTGAATTTGAAAATTGTTCAGTCAATAATTATAATCAATTATTTGTAAATAAAAATGAAATTGTTATTTATCATTATATATTTCCCGGTTACTTAAAACGAATTGAAAGTGAAAATTATTCCGAGGCAATACCTTTACATTTTATAAATATGAAAACTGCGGAGATTGGAAAAGAAATAGCAAAATCAAAACAAAAGATAATCCATAATAACCCAGCAAATTTGAAGGAAGAGGTTTCGTGCGATGACGTGATTTCATGGCATCATTTGCATTGGTTCAAATCCTGAACGATCCGATCTTTTCATTAGCATATGAACCAATACGAAGGAAGTCGTGAAAGATCCGATCTTTTCATTAGCATTTGAACCCATGCGAAGGAAGTCGTGAAAGATCTTATCTTTCCATCAGCATTTGAACCCATTCCATCGATCCAATAGGGATGAATTTTGTGTTTTTATTTATACACATTTTTCTAAATATATCGGATCAACTGTATACAATAGGCTTGATGTTGTCGGAGACTCGAAATCAGAACCAATGTTGTTAAAACTCTCGTTGTAATAATAATGCCATTGCAAAGGGTTGGTGAAAATGATATGCCAAAGCATTGGTGGAAATGACGTGCCAAAGCATTGGTGAAAATGGCATGTCAAAGCATTGGTGTAAATGACATGCTTTGGATCCAAAATTGAATAGCATCTTTTGGGGTCCACGCTCATATAATTTTCATCGATGAAGATGCTAAAAAGATGACACGCCAGATCACTTGCACCCATGATTGAATGGAATCTTTGGCATTGAACATTTTGCTGAGAATATATTATCGTAAATAATGATCCTTATTGTATTGATTCCCAGCAAAATTTGAAGGAAGGGGTTCCATGCGATGACCTGATTTCATGGCATCTTTTGCGTTGGTTCAAACGAAGTCGTGAAAGATCCGATCTTTTCATTAGCATTTGTACCAATGCAAAGGAAGTCGTGAAAGATCTGATCTTTTCATCAGCATTTGAACCCATGCAATGGAAGTCGTGAAAGATCCGATCTTTCATCAGAGTTTGAACCTATTCCATTGATTCAATAGAGACGAATTTTGTGTTTTTATTTATACACATTTTTCTAAATCTATAAGATTAATTATTTACAATAGGCCTGATTTTGTCGGAGACTCGAAATCACAACCAATGTTGTTAAAACTCTCGTCGTAATGTTAATGTCATTGCAAAGAGTTGGTGAAAATGACATGCCAAAGCATTGGCGGAAATGACATGCCAAAGAATTGGTGAAAATGACATGTCAAAGCATTGGTGTAAATGACATGCTTTGGATCAAAAAATGAATAGCATCTTTTGGGGTCCACGCTCATATAAAATTCATCGATGAAGATGCTAAAATGATGACATGCCAGATCACTTGCACCCATGATTGAATAACATCTTTGGCATCGAACATTTTGCTGTGTAGGTTCCATCCTACTACTTGCAAAATATGTAACAAAGTATGTCATAATGAAAAACAAAAATACTCCGAGGACGAAGCATTGACAAACGATGGGGGAGTTTGTTGAATGTATCTAACTTGTTTGAAAAAACACTGTAGTAATGTATCGATACATGAAAAGTATTTATTCATTCCGAATTCTGCCTTTCAACATTAAATACATTTTAATATTTTTTCACAATCTATTATAAAAAATCACACCAATGTTTTCTTATTCTTCATTAACCCAAAAGGATAACGTTAGTTTCCAACAGGTTATGGACCTTCGTCCGTTTGTGATTAAGAATTGATTTGTGAAAATATGTGCTGTAAAACATTGCAAAATGGAAGACGTGAAATCGTGTGTCAAGAAAGTAAATGGGGAAAATCACCAAATTTGGAAATACAAATTGGAACTCTTGCTTATAAAAGAGGATTTGTGGGATATAGTTTCCAAAAAAAAGCCTGATCCCCTGATTAAATGGACGGGGTGAGAACATATCAAATCATCTTCAAGTGGCATTTTTATTGGGAAGGCTTCCGGATGAGTACAACTCTATAATTACTACTTTAGAAGTTCGGGCGGATGCGGAATATACTCTAGATCTTGTCAAAGAGAAGCTGATTCTGGAACATAAACGTAGGCAAGAAGGGCATCGAACAACAAGCTCATCAAATCTTGCCTTGAATTTGCAGACTAAAGCAAAGTTAAAATGTTTTAACTGTGGTAAATATGGACATGTAACAAATAAGAAGTTTTTTGAGCTTGAGGTCATTATATTTGTTTTTTTATTTCTTCATTCTTTTTCCCAATATTTCGCAGTTATTTAATTGCATCATCAGGGGCTCATCTACAAAACAATATAAATATTGATATTTTATTGTATTATCACAGCGTTATTATAATTTTTAGACATGAACATTAAAATAATGTTTATAGAAAATAAAACTTCATGATATATCTAACACAAAAGAGTATAAATTGCTTAAATCTACGTAAAAACTAAATTCAAAGATTTCCTACAAACTACCGTAGTTTCACTACTATTGTCGGCTGTAAATATTGCACTAAAAGTTCTACGTATTGCACATTCTCTTTTGTGTTAAATGTCTGTAACAATAAGCTGCATTTTCTGTGTCGCTCTTGTAGTTGATGTTCTTCTCTGTTGGTATGTTGTTGATATGCAGCATCTCAAGAGTCAAGCGTCTATTGTAGTTGTTCTCTGTTTGTAGTATACGGACGTTGTCGAAATTGGGTATATGATTGTTAAGCTTGCAATGGTCCGCAAGCGCTGTTTTTTGTGTTATGTTTTGATGCCTTAATTTGATGTCCGATTTATGTGCTGATAATCTGGTTTTTAGTTTATTTTTGGTTGTTCCTACATATACTTGGCCACATTCATTCTCTTCATTTCCACTACATTCAATCTTATATATAACATTGTGTCGTTGTAGGTTTGTAATTTTATCTTTTGTTTTTCTAAAAATTCGTTTGACAGTGTTGTTGTAGCGTTGAGCTATGTTGTATGTATTTTTATCATACAGGTTGGATACATACAACAGGAATATCGGAAAGATTCCAAACATATTGAGCTATGTTGTATGTATTTTTATCATACAGGTTGGAATTTTGGAATCTGTCCGATATTCCTGGGATATAAGTCATGGATTTATAACATTTTTCAGATATTTCTCTCGTCGTACTTGTGTAAAATCCGGATAATAGGTTTTCAATTATTGTTTTTGGAAAACAGTTCATTGTTAAAATTTTTCGAATTTTGTACTTGTTTTTCTCATGATACTCCTTATCAATAATATTTAAAATTCTATTTATGAGGTTACGTCCTGTGTTAATGATAATTTGCTTGGGATGCTTGGAATAAAAGTTAATTATACTTCCAGAGGCAGTTTTTGGTACCAGTCTAGCAGTAATTTACCATCTTTTCTTGTTATGTATATGTCAAGGTAGGCAATGGACCCATTGTTCTCTTCTTCCATCGTAAATTTAATATTATTGTTGAAATTATTAAGTACTTCCAATGTGCCTAATATTGTATTTTGTTCAAGAATCAAGAATAAATCATCCACGTATTTCGTCAAAATTATAGGTTTGGTCTTAAATCTATCCATACCGGTGTCAGGTAGTTTCTCCATCACTATATCAGCTACAATCGGAGAAGCAAGAGATCCCATCAGTAGTCCTTTCTTCTGTTTGTATATTTTATCGTCATATTTGAAATACCTATAGTCCTTAATGCAGAATTTAAGAATACTTAAAAATAGGCTCTTCGTCATATTTGTGTATTCCTTTATGGTATCCCACTTTTCTTCTATTATCGTCAATGCCATATCCACTGGAATGCTTGGAAATAAGGAAACTACGTCAAATGAAACCATTTTCTCGTTGTCCTTAGTCGTCAAGTGTTGCATCTTACTCCTAAATTGCACCGAATCCCTCACATTGTATTTTGAGTTACTAGTCAAGTTTTTTAAAATTGCAACACTGTATTTACATAGTTCCGATGATGGCGAGTTGATGGATTAACATATGGGTCTGAGTGGGTAGTTTTCCTTATGGATTTTTGGAAGTCCGTATAACTTCGGTGCTGTAGCTACGTCAGTTTTTAGTTTTTTCTTCTCTAAAGGTGAAATAACGTTATTCTGGAACATCTCCTCAACGAGTTCATTATTCCTTTTAGTTAGATTAGTTGTGGGATCTTTATTTAACCTCTGGTAAGTCGTCATGTCTGATGTTATATCTAGCATTTTACCCCTATATTCATCCTTCTCCATAGCCACTGTCACATTGCCTTTGTCCGCATTTACAATAATTATGTTTTTATTTTGTTTGAGAAATTTTTCACTGCGTTCCACTGTCCGGTTTAAGAATTTATCTCTTGCACTTAGTCTCATTCTGTTTATATGTGTGTCTAACATAGTCGTGAATTTCGTTCTCATAATTTCTTGCTGTTCTTTATCATTATTTGTTTGTATAATATCCTCTCCATCAGTGGAAAATTGGATTTGTTGGTAGGCAAGCTAAATTTCTCTCCCAACGAAAGTATCCATTTGATATCTTGTGGTATATCGATGTTTGTTTTATTCACAAACCATTTCTCATTATATTGTATGTTGAGATATTCTATCTGCTCTTCTTTTAGTTCGTCAAATTTTCGTTTATGAGTATTCTTTGTTTTGTTATGTACTCTTGTTGTAATTATTTCTTCCTTGTTGTGGAAGGTATCAAGTTCTTCTTGGCTCATTTGCTTGTGTAATATTATGTTTAATGTCTCAATTTCTTTGTTATTGTAGCCGACTTCGTTGTGTTTCTGTTCTATTGCTAAATTGAGAATTTAGTTTTGAAATATGTCTATATGTTTTTTGAGATTGTTTTGAATGTGATGTATATGTGGTGTTTTGAAGATTAAATATATTTTTTTCATTGCATTCTTTATAAAATGAGGAATTATTCCATGACTTCGGCAACGAATTAGGAAGGTTAATGACGTTTTGAGTTTTGCTATTTTTACCTTAATATTCTTATGTCTGTTTTTGCTGTGTCGGATGTTGTTCTTCATCATTGTGTTATTGTAGATCATGGCTGTATATTTCGGCGTGCTCTCCGTATAATAATTGTTTGACATTTGGTATTATTCAACCTTTTTATTCAATGTAACAAATAAGAGTTTTTTTGAGCTTGAGGTCATTATATTTGTTTCTTTATTTCTTCATTCTTTTTCCCAATATTTCGCAATTATTTAATTGCATCATCAGGGGCTAATCTACAAACAATATAAATATTGATATTTTATTGTATTATCACAGCGTTTTTATATGTTTAAGACATAAACATAAAAATAATTTTTATAGAAAAAAAGTATCATAATATATCTATCACAAAAGAGTATAAATTGCTTACATCTACGTAAAAACTAAATTCAACTATTTCCTACAAACTACCGTAGTTTCACTACTATTGTCGGCTGTAAATATTGCACTAAAAGTTCTACGTATTGCACATTCTCTTTTGTGTTAAATGTCTGTAACAATAAGCTGCATTTTCTGTGTCGCTCTTGTAGTTGATCTTCTTCTTTGTTGGTATGTTGTTGATATGCAGCATCTCTAGAGTCAAGCGTGTGTTGTAGTTGTTCTCTGTTTGTAGTATACTGACGTTGTCGAAATTGGGTATATGATTGTTAAGCTTACAATGGTCCGCAAGCGCTGTTTTTTGTGTTATGTTTTGATGCCTTAATTTGATGTCCGATTTATGTGCTGATAATCAGGTTTTTAGTTTATTTTTGGTTGTTCCTACATATACTTGGCCACTTTAATTCACTTCATTTCCACTACATTCAATCTTATATATAACATTGTGTCGTTGTAGGATTGTAATTTTATCTTTTGTTTTGCTAAAGATGCGTTTGTTGTATGTATTTTTATCATACAGGTTGGAATTTTGGAATCTTTCCGATATTCCTGGGATATAAGTTATGGATTTATAAAATTTTTCTCTCGTCGTTCTTGTGTAAAATCCGTATAGTAGGTTTTCAATTATTGTTTTTGGAAAACAGTTCATTGTTAAAATATTTCGAATTTTGTACTTGTTTTTCTCATGATACTCCTTATCACTTATATTCAAAATTCTATTTACGAGGTTACGTCCAGTGTTAATGATAATTTGTAATGAAAAATATATATTTAATCTTCAAAACACCACATATACATCACATTCAAAACAAACTCAAAAAACATATAGACAGATTTAAAAACAAAATTCTCAATTTAGTAATAGAACAGAAACACAACGAAGTCGACTACAATAACAAAGAAATTGAGACATTAAACATAATATTACACAAGCAAATGACCCAAGAAGAACTTGATACCTTCCACAACAAGGAAGAAATAATTACAACAAGAGTACATAACAAAACAAAGAATACTTATAAACGAAAATTTGACAAACTAAAAGAAGAGCAGATAGAAGATCTCAACATACAATATAATGAGAATTGGTTTGTGAATAAAACAAACATCGATATACCACAAGATATCAAATGGATACTTTCGTTGGGAGAGAAATTTAGCTTGCCTACCAACAAATCCAATTTTCCATTTTTTAAGTTTATAGCTGATGGAGAGGATATTACTTACTTACTTACTTAGCTGGCCTTTTACAGAACATTTGTTCCATAAGCCGAACTAAGAAAAAATCTCCAATCCTCTCTGTTTGCTGCTGTATTTTCCCAATCTGGGATATGTAGCTTTGTGATATCTCGTTTCAATAATGATAAAGAACAGCAAGAAATTATGAGAACGAAATTCACGACTATGTTAGACACACGTATAAACAGAATGAGACTAAGTGCAAGAGATAAATTCATACACAGGACAGTTGAACGCAGTGAAATTTTTTTCAAACAAAATTAAAACATAATTATTGTAAATGCAAACAAAGGCAATATGACAGCGGCTATGGAGAAGGATGAATGTAGGCCATGGTAGAACAAGAAAAGGTAGCAGCAATACCCAGCTGACTGAACTGGGTTGTAGTGTTAGTGTCAAATTCCATTCGACATTTTATGTATTTATTTCTATGTTCGATGTATATTAGGGATATATATTTTTGAAGAACAAATTTATTCATCAGAAAAAAAAACTATTTCCCATAAAGACGGCTTCATATCATTGACATGTAACCTCCTCCAGGTCCGAACGACATGCCGCACACTAAAACATCGCTTATAGAGGCGGTACAATATTTGTTAATATGTGTGGTATTTTGTTAAACTTGAAAAGAATAAAGCCCTAATAAACATGTGCTTTTTTGTTTTCAAAAGCAAATGATTGAAACATCTTCTCTTTTTTCAATGAATTACCAGCGACCCGAAACATTTTTGCAAGTATTCTACTTTCTGCGAGAAATTATGCATTTAGTGGAATGATATGGAAACATTCAAATTGAAAATCTAACGAGTTTTCATTCATGTTTTCCAAAATATTCAATCAAATGTGAAAAAATATTAGTTTTTTAAATTCCAATAATTTATAGACATTTCCTTGTTTTGTTTACATTTACGTTGACACTAAGGTTTACAAACAAAAACAAATTCCTTTGTGGTTGTTGTTCGAGTTGTATTTGTTGTAGTATTAACTTTACCTTGTATTTGTTCTACCATGAATGTAGGCGTAAAATGCTAGATATAACATTAGACATGACGACTTACCAGAGGTTAAATAAAGATCCCACCACTAATCTAACTAAAAGGAATAATGAACTCGTTGAAGAGATGTTCCAGAATAACGTTATTTCACCTTTAGAGAGAAAAAAAACTGACGTAGCTACAGCACCGTTATACGGACTTCCAAAAATCCATAAGGAAAACTACCCACTCGGACCCATATATTCATCCATCAACTCGCCATCATCGGAACTATGTAAATACATTGTTGCAATTTTAAAAAACTTGACTAGTAACTCAAAGTACAATGTGAGGTATTCGGTGCAATTTAGGAGTAAGATGCAACACTTGACGATTAAGGACAACGAGAAAATGGTATCATTTGACGTAGTTTCCTTATTTCCAAGCATTCCAGTGGATATGGCATTGACGATAATAGAAAAAAAGTGGGATACCATAAAGGAATACACAAATATTACGAAGAGCCTATTCTTAAATTCTGCATTAAGGACAATAGATATTTCAAATATGACGATAAAATATACAAACAGAAGAAAGAACTACTGATGGGATCTCTTGCTTCTCCGATTGTAGCTGATATAGTGATGGAGAAACTACTTGACACCGGTATGGATAGATTTAAGACCAAACTTATAATTTTGACGAAATACGTGGATGATTTATTCCTGTATCTTGAACAAAATACAATATTATACACATTGGGAGTACTTAATAATTTCAACAATAATATTAAATTTACGATGGAAGAAGAGAACAATGGGCCCATTCCCTACATTGACATATACATAACAAGAAAAGATGGTAAATTACTGATAGACTGGTACCAAAAACCAACTGCCTCTGGACGTATAATTAACTTTTAACACTGGACGTAACCTCGTAAATAGAATTTTGAATATTAGTGATAAGGATAAACATTCGAAATATTTTAACAATGAACTGTTTTCCAAAAACAATAACTGAAAACCTTTTATCTGGATTTTACACAAGTACGACGAGAGAAAATTCTGAAAAATGTTATAAATCCATGACTTACATCCCAGGAATATCGGAAAGATTCCAAAATTCCTACATGTATGATAAAAATACATACAACATAGCTCAAAGCTGCAACAACACTGTCAAAAGCCTATTTAGCAAAACAAAAGATAATACTACAAACCTACAACGACACAATGTTATATATAAGATTGAATGTAGTGGAAATGAAGAGAATGAATGTGTCTAAGTATATGTAGGAACAACCAAAAATAAACTAAAAACCAGATTATCAGCACATAAATCGGACATTAAATTAAGGCATCAAAACATAACACAAAAAACAGCGCTTGCGGACCATTGTAAGCTTAACAATCATATACCCAATTTCGACAACGTAAGTATACTACAAACAGAGAACAACTACAACACACGCTTGACTCTTGAGATGCTGCATATCAACAACATACCAACAAAGAAGAAGATCAACTACAAGAGCGACACAGAAAATGCAGCTTATTGTTACAGACATTTAACACAAAAGAGAATGTGCAATACGTAGAACTTTTAGTGCAATATTTACAGCCGACAATAGTAGTGAAACTACGGTAGTTTGTAGGAAATATTTGACGAATTTAGTTTTTACGTAGATGTAAGCAATTTATACTCTTTTGTGTTAGATATATTATGATGTTTGTTTTCTATAAAAATTATTTTGATGTTTATGTCTAAAAATTATAATACCGCTGTGATAATACAATAAAATATCAATATTTATATTGTTTGTAGATTAGCCCCTGATGATGCAATTAAATAATTGCGAAATATTGGGAAAAAGAATGAAGAAATAAAGAAACAAATATAATGACCTCAAGCTCAAAAAACTTCTTATTTGTTACATTGAATAAAAATGTCGAATAATACCAAATATCAAACACGTAAATATGGACAATTCAAACGTGAATGTCAATTTAACAAGAATGCAGGAAACAAAACCAATAAGTTCTAAGCCCAGAAAACATCTGAAAAATCTGATACTGACAAAAATTTTGAATTTTGTTTGAACTCTGGTGAAAAATTATGTCAGGATGAACGGTACATCGATTCTGGTGCCCGTTGTCATAAGAGTAGTAACAGAAATTTCTTTACATCATTAAATACGGAAATTGGGGGTAACATTTTTTTGGCAAATGGTAAAAATATAAACGCTCAAGGTTGTGGATAAGGAGTCATTTAAAGTTGTGGCAGGAAATTGACTATTAAAAACGTCTTATTTGTAGCTGAACTCGAAGGAAATTTATTATCAGTGTCAAAAATGGTCAGAATAGGGTTACAAGTTATTTTCAGAGAAAAGGCATTTGAAATCTTGAATGGCGAAAATGTGCTGGCAACGGCTAAACTGGCGAACAATCTGTACATTCTTCAACAAGAACATCGCGCAAATCTTGCAAAGGGAAGCGAAGTTGAATGCGTTCACACACTTCATCGAAGATTCGGTCATCGTGAAATCAATACAATAAATTATGCCATTAGTGCTATTCTGTAACTCCTGAACGACAAATGTCGGCAGTTAACGACAATTTTCGGTATGTGCTATTCTGTATACCAATTTTAACGATTTTTGTCGGTAAATTTTGTCGTTATTTACCGAAAATGATTGTTAAGTTAACAACCAAAAAAAAGTAGTCGTTAAGTCTTAACGACAGTACATTATTACAATATTTCGCTGATTTCTTTTAACGGCGTTTTACATGAACAGTAGCATGTGCCCGCTACTTCGTTAGCGGAAGTGACACAATTATAAAGAAAATCTCAACATTAAAACTATTTTTTTGATAGAAATTATGTTTGTTATTTCTGACCGATTTCTGAATTTTATACCCTAATTTTGTCTTCAACAGCATCTCATATGCTCGACAAACCAAACATTATTGAAAGAATTTTTGTTTTAATTTGAAATTGAAAATCAAAATTTTTACAAATTCATCCTTTGTAATCATTTTTTGTCTAGCTGGATTTTAAAGAAAGATAATCTCTTGTGCGACACTTTTTATCACTGTGCGACACGAAAAAATTAACCACATTCTAACACCGCAGCGTGATAGAAGATTAAAAATAAGAAGACACGTGTCTCGGCGTTTTTCCCTGTTACTTCGAATTTCGCGATTATGGGACCCAAAGACCTGAGGCCTTGATGTCAAAAAGGACAATTTTGTCAGGCTCATATTTCCTAAACCGCTAAGAATTTTGGTTTGCTCGTGGGGGCAAAGTTGTAGCTCTTATCTTAAAGAATAATAATTGTGAAAACATAAAATCCATTCTTCAAAGTCAAAATCGTTAAGGTCAAGTTTCCGTTATAATTTTTCTCAGATTTTGGCCTACAGATATCAAACCGATCAAATTTGAATCAAACAAACTACTACAAAAATGTACCTTAGATCTCAATAAACAACTTTCTAGAACATACGAACCATGTAGAAATGGTTCTTAAAGGTCAATATAGCAAAACAAATGCAATTTTTGTTTTCTGTTTTCGGTTTCTGCTCCATGGAAATTAAACCATTCAAAATTCAAGAAAACATTCAACCACAATTATGTAGCGAATATATCAGTATACAACTTTGTGGAACATCAGAGCCCACTACGAACTGTTCTTAAAGGTCAAAATAGCAAAAAACTTTAGAAAATATTCGATTTTTATACTTTTTTCTCCGATTCTGGTCCATAGATACCGAAGCGTGCAAAATTCAAGAATAAACAGAACTACCAAAATGTACGTAAGATGTCAGTTAACAACTTCCTAGAACATATGAACCTTCTGAAAAATGACAAGGCAAGAATTTCCGAAAGCAACGCAAATAAAGCAGAAGGAATTTTGGATTTGGTGCATGCTGACTTGTGCGGGCCCATGCAGGAAGTTAATCCAAGTGGAAATAAATATTTTCTAACGATGATTGATGACTATACCAGGTACTGTATTATATTTTTTTTGTAAAGTAAAAACCAAATATTTGGGGAGATAAAAGAATATCTTGAATATGTCGAAACTCTCTTTCAAAAAGGAGTAAAAATATTAAGAATAGACAGGTTTAGTGAATTTATGAATAAGAATATGGACAATTATTAACAGTTCACAGAGCCCTACACACCTGAACAAAATGGTGTGGCCGAACGGAAGAACAGAAGTTTAATCGAAATGACTCGCACCATGATTGTTCAATCCGGTACTAATTAAAAGTATTGGGCCGAAGCAGTAAATACAGCGAATTATTTGCAAAACAGGCTGCCATCAAAATCGGTTAAGAAGACGCCGTACGAATTGTTGTTCTCTAAACAAACTAGTATGAAACATATTAGGACATTTGGTTGCGATGCATATTACAATATTAATAAAAAGTTTCGGCAAAAGCTGGACAATGCTTCAAAGAAGGTGTTTTTAGTTGGATTTTGTGACGAGTCAAAAGCATACCGGATATTGGATTACGACACTAATAAGATCATAATTTCAAGAGATGCGAAATTCGAAGAAAATTTCAGCGGCAGCATATCTGAAAGTAAAGATAATTTTAAACAGGTTCATATACGGTTGTCAAATCTAGCTGAAGAAGATATTAGTGATAATATTGAAAATATTGGCATTTGTGATGATTGTTGGAGCGTGATGGATATTTAATTTTGGTTTTTATTTTTGAATTTTAATTTCCCTTTTTTATTATTGTTTTTGTTTATTTTTTTAATTTTAATTTTGCTGCTTTTGTTGATTTATTGCTTTTTATTGATTTCTTTGTTTTACATTTTAATTTGAATTTGTTTTCTTAATGTTAACGTAGCTTAATATGAATTCCTTGGATGCAAATTAACGTAGTATATTAGTATGTAAATCTCCATTAAGTTAGCTGTAAAGAAAACAAAATAGAATTAAGAAAATTAAGTAATAAAATGAATTCAGTTGTGTTGATACTTACCCGCCAACTACAAGCGTTTCTCTCTCGTCTTCTTCTCACCGTCCAAAGAATCCGTAACCTGAAAATAAATAAAAATAATTAATTAAAACTTATAAATAATTTGATTTTATAATTTATACTCACCTTAAATTAAAGAGTGATCATTTTGGTGCCGAAACCCGGGATATAAAGTGTCGGTTGTGTTTTATTAAGTTTCTATAAAACCAAATTTTGCTAAATTGCTGCAAAAGAAGAAGAAGAACATTAATAAAAAACCGTGCTTAACATAAAGACCTTTTACATAAAATATATACTTCCCGCATTATTGCCTGTTGCTGTGTTGCAGATCTTCATCAATGCCCCGATTCTGTGATTGCCGTCTCTGCAAATCCAAACATAATCAGGAGAGTGATTCTGATTCACAGGTAAAAGCGTTGTAATAATTTGTGTGAATCCTAACCTGTAAATTGTTCAGGTTTAGAGAATTTGTAAATTGTTCAAATTTGTCTGTAATATATACACTTCACACAAATTATCACTATACGCTTCATCATTAAAACATATTTACATTTTGTGAAACGCTTTGGCAATAGTTATTCGCGGCAAAATAACACAAACTTAATTATTACATTTAAATTAAGTTTGCTTTTCTTTTCCTATTCCGCTTTGTATTTCACTTTGTCAGCCGTTCCAATTGTTTGTGTTGTTGGTCTTTTCAAAGCACCACTCTCCGCGATTATTATTCAATTTTACTTCGCGAGTGAAATTATTTACACAAAATATTTATTATTTTTGGCAATTTGATATAATTTAATTATTATTTTCGCACATTTGCCACTTTTCTAATATTTTTCTTTTGTTTTGATTTAATTTCATTAGTGCCACATACTTTGTGAGTAATTGAATACCCATCTTCGGTTATTCAATTTGATCAATTGTGTTATCGGTGTTATCGATATACACAAAATACTTAAGGGTGCTTTAGACTACGCAATTTTCCAAAATTTCTAATTTACTGAAATTTTTGTGTTTTCAATTGTCGAACTAAAATTAATTAATTGAGATAGTATTAATATACTATTTTAAAGCTGACAATTATATTTTTATTACAAAAAAGCGAGAGTTTATTTGATAATAAACTTGACATTTCCTACCACTAACAAATATAAAAGTGTGTAGAGTTTTTCTGTTGTTTGAAACTCCTTTAAACTTATTGATTAATATCAAAATGGCTGGTGGTAAGAAACACCAAAGTAATCCTGATACGGAAATAGCCAATTTGAAGCAACAACAGGAAAAAATAATAAAAAATATTGAAAGAATTAAGACTTCTTTCCGAGAAAAGAAAATATCCTTCAATTCATTTGAATTAGAATGTCGATTAGACATTTTAAACAAATATATTGATGAGGCAATGCATTTGCAATCCGAACTAGATATTCTAGATCCCGATAATGATGATCGTGGTGAATTGGAAGACTTATGTGTATCGGCAAAGTCCCTATTTTTAGGAGTTTTATCTAAAAATAGGAGGAGCAGTATGCCTGAGACTTCTTTTTGTGCTCAATCGCATCAATCTAGATTGCCAAACATGAAATTGCCAAAATTCAGCGGAAAATATTCCGAATATAAGAATTTCATAAGTCTTTTCGAAAACTTAGTTCATACAGATCCGACATTAACAGACATAGAGAAGTTTAACCATTTAATTTCATGCTTGTCCGATGAAGCACTTGGCACAGTCAAAGCTTTTCAGATTTCTGAAGAAAATTACCCCAAAGCATTAGCCAGCTTAAAAAAGGTTTATGATAATGATTGCTTAATATTTTTTGATAATATTGCCAAACTTTTTGATCTTCCTGAGATCACCAAACCTTCGGCTTCTGCTTTGCGAAGCATGATTGACACTGTTTCTGCCATTTATGATTCTTTGTTGTCTATTGGTGATGACAAGAAGATTACGAACGCAATATTAATCCACTTAGTTATGTCAAAGGTCGATCCAATCACTAAGTCCAAATGGGAAGAACAGCTTGACTTCGAAAAGCTCCCATTATGGTCTGATTGCGAGGCTGCATTAAATAAAAGATACCAGCATATTTCTGCTGAGGAGTCTTCTGGTGCAAGACCCAAATTAAACAAACCCAAATTTGATAATCAGCCTAAAAGGAATTTCAAGACTTCACTTTCTGTTTCTAAACAGAAACAATCTCCAGAAAAGTGTGTCTTCTGTAGATCTTTGCAGCATAACATAACAAATTGTTCTTCTTTTACTGCTGTACCAGTTCTCCAAAGATTTGAATTCATTAAAGCCGTCCCTGCTTGCATTAATTGTTTGAAGAAGGGTCATACGGTGGCCAAATGCAATTCAGGAGTGAAGTGTAGAGTATGCAGTGGTGCACACCATTTCTTACTGCATCGATATGCTTCTGATAATCTAAATTCAAATCTGTATCAAGAGCAGCCCTCTACTTCCAGTGCTTCGGTCAACCATTCGGCGTCGAGTGAAGGCGTAATTTTGGCCACAGCACTAGTTCAGGTAAGAAGTAGTTCTGGGAAATACATTTTGGCTAGAGCTCTTCTAGATTCCGGTTCTCAACCTAATTTGATTACTGAGGACCTGGTACAGAGGCTTAAGGTAAAACGAGAAGGTGGCAGATTAAATTTAACTGGGATTTCTGAGTTATCATCTTTCTCAAAGAATAGTGTCCAACTGTCTATAATGTCGAGACTCAATTCTACCCAATTTTCGTCTAAGTTCTGGGTATTGAGTTCAATAACAAATATTCAACCCGATAAAAGGATATCAATTTCTGATTGGAACATTCCTAAAAATATTGAACTGGCTGACCCTAGTTTTAATGAACCTCGGAGAGTTGATTTGTTAATTGGTGCTGAAGTTTTCTTCGAACTTCTTTGTGTAGGCCAAATCAAACCAAATCCGAGTCTTCCAGTTTTACAAAAAACTTCGCTTGGCTGGATCGTAGCTGGAAAATACGATGAGTCAAAGGGGTCCACTTCTACTATATGCCATTTAAATAGTTCAATAGGGAATAGTGAAACGATTGATGCAATTGTTAGAAAATTCTGGGAGTTGGAAGAGATTCCAAATAATTCATTAAAGATTTGGTCTGATGAGCAAAATAAATGTGAGGAACATTTCCAAAAATATGTGCGACGTTTACCGTCAGGGCGCTTTCAAGTGTCTTTACCTTTCAAGGAAGATGTGAAACGTTTAGGTTCGTCATTTGAAACTGCAAAAAGGCGGTTTCTCTCTTTGGAAAGGAGACTTTCTCATGACGACACATCTAAAGAAATGTACAATTCCTTTATGAAAGAGTATCTTGACTTAGGTCACATGGAAATGACAAATAATAAAATTCCTAATACGCCACATTATTTCATTCCTCATCAATGTGTTTTCCGACCGCAAAGTACAACTACTAAACTTCGCGTCGTTTTTGATGCTTCGAGCAAGACATCTTCACATGTTTCGCTCAACGATCTCTTGATGGTTGGTCCAACTATTCAAGAAGAGTTGTACTCCACTCTGCTTCGTTTCCGTCTACATAAATATGTAATTACTGCAGACATTGAGAAAATGTACCGTCAAGTTTTACTTGACGAGAAAGATAGAGATTTTCACTTAATCCTTTGGAGACAAAACGATAGTGATCCGTTACAAATTTTCAAATTGAAGACGGTCACTTATGGCACATCTTCTGCGCCATTTCTGGCAATACGTTGTCTTAGCCATTTAAGCGATTTGTCCAAAGAGACTTTGCCAATTGCGGCTAAAGTTATTCGCAACGATTTTTATGTGGATGATTTATTGACTGGTGCTGCTGATTTGAGTAGTCTGATCACAATTCGTGACCAAGTGACTAACATTCTTAGTTCTGCAGGGTTCAAACTGACCAAATGGTTCTCAAATCATCCTGACTTTAATGAGACAAGTTGCAGTGAAAAATTATTGCACTCAGATTCAGAAACTGCAAGAGCTTTAGGAATACATTGGGCTCCAAGAAATGATGTGTTCAAATTTTATATTGAGGGAGGCTTTCAAGATATGAAGGCTACAAAAAGACACATTTTGTCCATTTCGTCAAGATTATTCGATCCCCTCGGTCTCTTGTGCCCTATAATAACCAAATCCAAAATGCTCTTGCAAGAACTTTGGATAAATAAATTAGACTGGGATGAATCGATTCCTATGCGTTTGAATTCAGCATGGGAAGACTTCAAATTTAACCTTTCAAAGTTAGATACGATTCAAATCCCAAGATTCGTAAACACGACCACTTCCTCGAGGATCCAAATTCACGGATTCTCAGACGCTTCGATGCGAGCCTATGGCTGCTGTTTTTATGTGCGTGCTTTGGACTCCAATGGAGTTTCTTGTCGACTTTTGACGGCCAAATCTAAAGTAGCACCGCTCAAAACAATGTCTCTTCCGAGGTTGGAGCTATCAGCAGCACATTTAATGGCGAATATGTGGTTACGAATTAACCCAATGATGAACTTTGAAGTCGAAAATATATACTTTTGGTCCGATTCAGAAATTGTACTGTATTGGTTAAAAACCCATCCTTCGACTCTGGCCACTTTCGTCTCGAATAGAGTCGCAGAAATTCAAGAGTGGTCAGAGAGCGGGATTTGGCGCCATGTGCCCACCAAACAAAATCCAGCCGACATAGTGTCGAGAGGATGCAGTGTTGAAGAACTTAAGTCTTCAATATGGTTCGAAGGACCTAAATTTCTATTAGACGATATGTCTAAATGGCCAGTCAATAAACACTTTGAATTGACTGAGGAAGAAAAATCATTGGAAGTAAGAAAATCCAAAGTTTTATTGGCGTCAGATAGTAAGACAGATAAGGAATGTTCTGAGAGCATTCTTCTAAAATTAATAAATGATCACTCATCTTATAAAAAGCTTCTTAGAGTGGTCTCATATATCTTTCGATTCGTTGATAGGGTTAAGAAGCGAAAGATTCCAAATTCTATCTGTCTTACAGCTCAAGAGTTGAATTGGTCTTTCCTGAAATTGGTCGAAGTAGTTCAAAAGTCCAGTTTTTCAGAGGATATTTCTAAAATAAAGAAATCAATCTGCCTAAAATCAAATCTTCAAAAATTGACGCCATTTATACACGATTTATCTGAGTGTAAAAGAACATTTTCTCTCTTAAGAGTAGGTGGAAGGTTACTTAATGCGAAGTTACCACATAATACGAAGTTTCCCCTTTTACTCCCAAAAAAGCATCATTTTGTTTCAGTATATTTGACAGATTTACATTTCAAAAATTGTCACGCTGGTACAAAGGCCCTAGTTGCTTTGTCCCGTGAACAAATTTGGCTAATAAATGCCCGAGAAGAATGTAACAGAATAGTTCGGAATTGTATTCATTGCTATAGATATAAGCCAAAGCTGATGACCCAAGTAATGGGAAATCTACCCACTGATAGAGTGAGAGCTTTACGTCCTTTCTTAATAGTAGGCGTAGACTTTTGTGGACCCGTTGATATTACATTAAAAATACGCGGGCGACCACCTACCAAAATGTATATTGCCGTCTTCGTTTGTTTTACGTCCAAAGCGGTTCACCTAGAATTAGTATCTGATTTATCCACTGATACTTTTATTCTTTCATTTAAAAGGTTTGCCGCACGCCGTGGGCTCCCAAAGAAGATGTACTGCGACAATGCGACGAATTTCGTAGGAGCCAGCCGAGAGCTGAGGGAACTGCAAGAGAGGTTCCTAGCAAGCCACAAAGCCGTGGAGGAATACGCAGCCTCGTGCAGCGTGCAGTTCAGCTTCATTCCTCCGAGGGCTCCTCATTTCGGGGGCCTGTGGGAAGCTGCCGTAAAACAGGCGAAGTTCCTGCTTCTGCGAGCTGTCGGCAAAGTGTTGCTGACACAAGAAGAGATGGTGACGATGCTCGCAGAAGTAGAGGCGGTGCTAAACAGTCGCCCCATAGCACCGCTGTCTCCAGACCCCAACGACGTGGAAGCTCTGACACCCGGGCATCTACTAGTCGGAGCGGGTCTGCGTTCGCTGCCGCCAGAATACGACGTAGAAGACAGCGACAGCAAGGTGAGGTACTGCAAGCGTTGGCAGATGCTCTCCGGTCTCAAGCAGAGGTTCTGGCGGGCTTGGTCCAGGGACTATATCCTGGGTCTTCAAGGCAAGGCGAAGTGGCATCATCCTCAGCCCAATCTCGAGGTCGGGCGCCTAGTGCTGGTCCACGAGGACAGTCTGCCTCCTCAGGAGTGGCTCACCGGCAGAGTCGTCAGCGTCACCGAAGGAAAGGACGGAAGAGTCAGGGTGGCGGAAGTAAGGACCAAGACCGGAGTTTATAAGAGGCCAATTGCGAAGCTAGCTCCACTACCAATGGTTTGAAGTCCTGCGGCCATTCAATGGGGCCGGAATGTTGGAGCGTGATGGATATTTAATTTTGGTTTTTATTTTTGAATTTTAATTTCCCTTTTTTATTATTGTTTTTGTTTATTTTTTTTAATTTTAATTTTGCTGCTTTTGTTGATTTATTGCTTTTTATTGATTTCTTTGTTTTACATTTTAATTTGAATTTGTTTTCTTAATGTTAACGTAGCTTAATATGAATTCCTTGGATGCAAATTAACGTAGTATATTAGTATGTAAATCTCCATTAAGTTAGCTGTAAAGAAAACAAAATAGAATTAAGAAAATGAAGTAATAAAATGAATTCAGTTGTGTTGATACTTACCCGCCAACTACAAGCGTTTCTCTCTCGTCTTCTTCTCACCGTCCAAAGAATCCGTAACCTGAAAATAAATAAAAATAATTAATTAAAACTTATAAATAATTTGATTTTATAATTTATACTCACCTTAAATTAAAGAGTGATCAATGATCATGATATTTACGATACGGCTGATAGCGATACTGAAGGTTCCAGTAATAGCCTAATAGCAGATGATACTTTAGTTAATGGTCAAGAATCAGGAGAAATTGAAACAGAACCTGTCATTCGAAAATCGACTGGAGTAAACAAGGGAAAATTACCTGCTAGATATGAATGCAAAATTGTATCGTCGAGCGAACCATCAACATATAAAGATGCAATTCAGAGCCCTGACAGTGAAAAATGGATTGCAGCCTTGGAAGATGAGATGCAATCGATGTATGCAAGCAATACGTGGGTAGGATGTAAGTGGGTATACAAAATAAAAACATTATCCGATGGTTCTCATATATTCAAAGCTCGCCTGGTGGCTAAAGGATTTTGCCGAAAATTCGGTCAAGAAGATGATGAACCCTTTGCGCCAGTGGTGAAGCATTCTACATTTAGAAAACTTTTGGCTATGGCATCTTACAAAAATTTGACTGTACGCCACATTGGTTTTAAAACTGCTTTTTTAAATAAGGATTTGTAAAATGAAATATTTCTTAAACAACCTGAAGGTTTCAAGACTAGACAAACAGTATTTAGTTTGCAAACTGAACAAAAGTATGTAGGGACTAAAACAGTCAGCCAGATGTTGGAATCAGAAACTTAACGAATTTTTAGTAAGTTTAAGATTCAGAAGGGGAGATGCTGACTGTTGTCTTTATACAAACGGAGACAATGATAACATAATTTATTTGCTTGTCTATGTTGATGACATACTGATCTTTAGGAAGCATAAAAAATAAATTGATGACACAGTGAAGACATTTCAAGAAAGTTTAGTATCACAGATATGGGGCCTTTGAAATTATATCTCGGAATACAAGTTGAAAAAGAAGACAACTAGTCCTACATACACCAACAGCGGTATATAAACAAAATCTTGAATGATTATGATATGGCAAGCTATAAATCATCAAAAGATCCTTTAGATGTCGGATATATAAAAGAATACTCATCAAGTGAAGAGGTTTTGTGATCAAATGACTTATATATACGTGCAATTGGGTCTTTACTATATTTAGCAAATAATACAAGACCAGATATTAGCGTTGCTGTTTCCATACAAAGCCGTAAAATATCAGCTCCAACAAAAAGAGACTGGAACGAAGTTAAGAGAGTCTTTAAATATCTCATTGGCACTAAAAGTCTTAAGTTGTGCATTAATATCGAGGATCTCAAATTGAAGAGTTACGCTGATGCTGATTTTGCCGGGGATATAAGAGGTAGAAAATCTACAAGTGGATATGTTTTTCAACTTGGCGGTGCAACAATTTCGTATGCTAGCAGAAAACAGAACCACGTTACTTTGTGATCTACCGAAGCGGAATTTGTTTCATTGGCTGAAGCTAATTTAGTTAAGACGAATGTTTAAAGATCTGAGAATCGATATTGCTGACATTACTTTAAAAGAAGACAATCAAAGTTGTTTAATATTATTAGATGCTAAAAAATTAATCCTCGTACAAAACATACTGACGATAAATATTATTTTGTTAAAGAAATCAAGCAATCCAAAGAGGTAAAATTTGAGTATTGTCCTACTGAAGACATGCTAGCTGATCTCCTAACAAAACTATTACAAAATATCAATATAACTAAATTTATTAAAAAACACTAAACATAAATCAATAAACTGCCACCCAAGTGGAAATATTTATAAAGATCAAAACAAAGAAATTCAAATCTGCAACAATGTTGCAGAACAAAGAATTAAGAAACAGCAAATAGCCACCCAAGTTTCAATACATTAATACAGTTTTACAATAAGACATATGTACACACAACCAAAGACCAATCCAGAATAGTCAAAAGTCAAGCTAAGCATTTTGACCATTGATATGAAATAAGCATCTAGCTATAAGTTAGTCTTAAGATATCGTTCAATGAATAAAGTTTGAAAAACGGAATTACGGTTCATTCTTATTACTGTTAATTCCGAGGAGAAAATCTAGGGGTACAGTTCGTGCCAGCATTCGAAAAATGCGAACTAACTCTTTTTATTGTTGATGATTTTCTAATGTCTATACCCCTAATGTCACGAAGACAGGTAAGAGTTTGTATTCTTTCTGTAAGGAACAAGTCCAAATCTTCCCAGGAAGACAAAGCAGACTTATCTTTAACATTTTGTGACACTGTTTTTTCTGAGTCTCTGAAGACATATGGACATTACGGGCCCCAGTCTTCAGTGGAGAGTGGAAGAAACTCATCCATTGATACCCCTCTGTAATTTCTTTAACCCTGAACTAGTCTCACGATCTAAAACCGGTACGTCAAATAAAAGTTTAAGTTGGTGGTTCACCAAAATACGCGGAGTGTCATTAGTCTGTTTAAGAGCTTTCCACGCAGGACCACAGTTTAGTTTTAGTGAAAACTTTCCACAATTTTATGAACGTGCCCAATGGTATTTTTGTTTCAATGGCACAGACATTCAATGTCACTTAAGACAGTATTACTAATATACACTGCCGAAAATAGGTCTCTAAATGTCGACCAAGAAAGGAAGTCACTGTTAAATACTCCAGTGTCGCAGGGTGCTAAATTTAGCATATGTCCAATATGTTCACCACCGCAAGATGTGAATTATGTATTGGAGGAATGGTGAGAATGATGCGTGGCATCAGAAATTGGAAATGCAACGTCGGAACGGCGTGCTCTATTGCCTACACCACGCTGAGGAAAGATATTGCTACTGATGACGTGGGAGGAGCCCGAAGTTTATCTAAACTTCTATTAATAGAGGCGATGGCATTTAGATAAGATCCATCAACAGCAGTACCCTCGTTAACGCAACTTTCATCTTCTTTATTAATAATTGGGACAGTCGTAAAAAGTAGTTTTAACTCTGCCCCATAATCTCTTGACCTCAGTTTCTTACAGTTCTTATATGTAAATATCGACCTCATCGTCCCGTTGGGCACTTAATCTGGCGTCAAATTTAACCAAAGCGCCAGTAGCTCGAGTAACAGACATTTTAAATCAAAACCTGAACGTAATTCAGAAAGGTTTAAAAAAAAACGATGTTCTTATATCCTCCACAACAGTATGGATGGTATATTAAGTTTGTCCGTCTGTCCGTCTATTGTAATCACTCCATAGTCCGCAAAAATTGGTCTAGTAGGCTAGATTTTTGCAGCCGAGTATCTTTTTTCCATGGGCATATCAAGTTTCAAAAATGTGCTATATCAGCCCATGTTTTGGCAAGTGCCGGTATATTGAAAATTTTATCTACAGTTTTTAACCGAACGAGCTGTTATTTAACATTAAGGGTTCTTAGGGGTTACAACACTACTCCACCAAAAACTGTCAACATACGACCATGTTTAGGTGTAGCAACCATATAACGATACCTCCCGATTTTCGGTATTTTGAGGGTTTCAGCTACAGTTTTTAACCTAACAAGCTGTAATTTGACATTTAAGGCTCCTAGGGGTCACAACACTACTCCACCTGAAATTTGTCGGGATAGGTCCACGCCTTCATAAAGCCTCCATAGAACAATGTCTACCGATTGTTGGTATATTGAAAGTTTTAACTTCATTAGCACACCGAAATACTTGAAATTTAGTATATGTTGTTGGACAACTTTCCACCTGAAGTTTGTCAGTATAGGTCCACGCTTTCATATAGCCCCCATAAAACTGTACCTTCCGGTTTTCGGTATTTTAAAGGTTGTGGCTGAAATTTGGTCTTTAGTCTTCGTTGGGGTATACAAATTTCCACCGGATATTAGTCGGTATAGGCTCTCCTCGATTGATTGTCATCTCAAGCGCGATGGGGAGGTCTAGTAAGCGTGAAGATCCTAAGAGCTATACCGGCGGTAGCGTAGCTACTGGTAGGGCCACCCATGGCGGTAAGGTCGATGGTGAACGCTGAAGCCAAGAAAAATCCGCAACGTGGGAAGTCAACGGTATAAGTTATATGCAACTACGGCGGATGAACTGATCACAACAATGCGACGTCTGTCTCATATTGAGCGGTCACAGACAGCGTCTGAACTCCAGGAGGAGCGGCTGGATATAGAAAAGGAAAATTCTGAACCCTTCAGAAGGCAACGGGAAACCACTGAAGTAATCTCCCTGGAAAACCATACAATTATGAATACAAACCAAAATACACGGTCCTTAGTCTCCGGAAATAAAAGGTACATGGAATGTACGCAGTCTTTACAAAGCTGAAAAACTACACATTAAAATTTGAACTCCAACCAAAGCGGTTTTATTAATGTAAATACATAACAATTTGGCGACGAGGACAAAATTTAAAACAACAACAACAACATATTTGTGATACAGGTGCTCCGTGTACATTGTTGCCTGAGTCGTTCCTTGAGAAGAATAATATTCAGAAGAGGCTTCGTCCATGCCTTGTGCCATATGTAGATTATAGCGGTGATAAGTTGAACCTAGTTGGTGAGTATGATGCCTCGGTTACTTTTCAAGGTAAAACAACATCGATAGTTGTTGTTGTAGATTCATCGAATCCTCCTTTATTAGGTCGTACGTTCTTACGTTCATTTAATTTTGAATTGTTGTAAGTCAACAAAATTGATTGCTCAAACTCAAATTCTATGATTATTAATCAAATAAAAAACAAGTTTTCTGGTATTTTGGAAGAAAACTTAGGAGAGTTTAATGTCACTAAAGTTTGGTTGAGAGTTGAGGAAAACGCAATTCCTATTTTTTGCAAAACAAGACCCTTACCGTTGGCTTGGAAAAGTAAATTTGAAACAAAATTAAAAGATTTGATTGAATCCGGTGTTTTAGGAACGGTTGATAATTCTGATTGGGGAAGTCCTTTAGTTCCAATTTTGAAGCCCAATGGCGATTTAAGAATTTGTGGTGACTACAAGGTTACCATAAAAAATGTTTCTTGGATTTTAGGTATCCATTACCCAGAATTAATGAAATTTTTGCATCATTGGAGGGAGGTGAACTTTTCACAAAGCTTAAAGTATAGTACACATTGACAAGCAAAACTGACAGTCATCGAAGTCTATTTCGTGAATATCAAAGCCTAACTGAAAAAACGTTTTAGCTAAATAAAAGCTGTTATTTGCCCGAAAATTTTCCTAAAAGTACGTTGACTGTCAGTTTTGAATGATAGTGTGTACTCCCCTTAATTTACCAAATGCTTATAATCAGCTCGTTTTAGATGATGAATCACATTTATTATGTTCTTGGAGTACACATATTGGTACGTTAAAAGTTAAAAGATTACCTTTTGATGTCAAAACAGCTGCGGCTATTTTTCAGAAAACTATGGAAAACCTTTTAATAGATATTCCATATGTTGTTGTTTACCACGATGACATTACAGTCACTGGTAGGAATATGCAAGAGCATATCAGAATTTTAAGATTGGTTCATCAGAAGCTTCAATCGTCTGGATTGAAACTTAATGTCAGCAAATCATTGTTTTTACAATCAGAAATTTCCTATTTAGGATTTAATATTGACAAAAACGGACCTTGTAAGAATAATGAGAGAATTTCGAGTGTAATTTCTGCTCCTTCTCCCAAAAATGTTTCAGAATGGCGAGTTTTTGTCGGTCTGGCAAATTATTATTCAAAATTTATTAACAATTTTGCACTAATTATGTCGCCATTTTATCATTTACTCAGTAAGGATGTAACATTCGATTGGTCAGAAAGATGCAAAAATTCTTATGATGAAATTAAGAAGGCTGTAACCTCAGACCAAGCTTTGGATCATTTTAACGCTAATCTGCCAATTGTTTTAACTACACGTGCATGGTTTAAGACCAGTTGCTTTTGTTTCAAGAGCTTTGTCAAAAAGTGAACGAAATGATAGCATTCCTGAGAAAGAGGCTTTGTCTATAGTGTTTTGCGTTACAAAACTTCGCCAATATTTATTGGGAAATCTATTCATTTTACGAACGGATCATCGTCCACTCTTATGTTGTGTTGGTGGCCTGGTCTTGACAAGGATATTGAACATTTAATATCAAATTGTATTTCATGCCAAAAACTTCAATGAAGTCCTGAGAAGAGTACTTTAATTCCTTGGGTGCCTAGTGATTCATTGTGGAGTAGAATTCACATTGATTTTGCTGGCCCAATGAAAACATTTTACTTTTTAATAGTCGTTGATTCATTTTCAAAATTTGTTGAAGTGTTTAAGACAAAGGATATGATAACAAATTTCACTATTGTCAAGTAGAGAGAGATGTTTTCTCGTTATGGACTTGTTGATTTGTAAGTGACAAAGGTTCACAATTCCCACGAATTTCAAAAATTTCTATCTCTAAATGGGGTTAAACATATATTATCTGCTCCTGGAAATCTATCTACGAATGGACAGGCAGAACATTGTGTTAAAACTGTCAAAAAGTCTATTTTGGCTAATTTGGACCAAAATAAGGATTCAAATTTAGACCAAATTTTATGTCGTTTTCTAATGGACTACCGAAACATGGTACATTGTAGTACTGGTGAGTCTCCAGCAAAAATTTTCTTTGGTAGAACACTAAAAACACGTTTTTCACTTTTCAAACCTCTTAACAAAAGAAAGGATCATGTATTCACAAAAGCACAACATTTTAAATCATAAAGGTAGGCGTGACAGCCAGACAGCCCAACCTAGTTGGACTAAAGCAACGATAAAACATCAACTAGGACCTCAATCTTATTCCTGCATTTTAAATCACAACAATTATGTCATTAAACGACATCTTGACCAAATCCAAGGACAACGTAGACAACAAAATCAACACGTCATTGAGCCTGATTTACAATCACATGTAAATAATGATAATTCTTCACTTGTTGATAATGAAAACCATGCTCCAGAAGAGATTATACACCCTAGAAGAGAAATCAGACAAAGAAAAGAGGGTAGTGTTGTAAAGAAAAAATAAAATATCTCAGTTAATTGTTTAAAAAAAAAAGGTTCAAATTTCCCTTTAAAATATGTTAATATGATCTCATAATTTTTAAAGACAATTTATAAAAAAATTGTTTCTTAAATTGTTTTAGCATTACATATTTATCATTCAATCACTATGTCAATATCTAAATATGAAATCAAATTAATGTTATTTATTATTCACATTCAATGAATTTATTTTGTACATAAATATTCAAATTTTTAAATTTTATATTAATTGCCAACTTTAGGGGAGCATATATAGTATTTGTATTTCTTTCCACCCTAATATATTGTATGACTATATGAACTATATTTTGTATGACTCAACCTTATACACAAGATGATCTTCTTCTTCCTATTTATCGTTGCTATTTACTGTATGCAGTTACAAGCCTCACTCACTCCCACTCTCATCTATTTATCTCTGAGTGATAAAGATACATGGGAACTTGTATATGCATACACACATAGACACACATACAGGTTGTTAGTTCTAAGCTTTGTTATGTTGATAAACGAAATAAAAGTACATTAAGCATTTGAACTCCAACCAAAGCGGTTTTATTAATGTAAATGCATTACAAATATCTTAACTGGAATGCACAGACTCCAAATTGATATACTTGGAATATGCGAAACGTGGTGGCCAGATTGTGGAGAATTCATATGATGATAAGAATTGGTGCCAAGCCAATTACAATTAATGTTATTCAAGTTTACGTGCCAACGTCGGACAAAAGTAACGAAGAAGTCGAACATTTTACGATGAAATCGAAGAATTGATACAACTAACAAAACGACATGTTTTCGGTATTTTAAAGGTAGTGGCTGAAATTTGGTCTTTAGTCTTCGTTGGAGTATAAAACTTTCCACCGGATATTAGTCGGTATAGGCTCTCATCGATGGATTGTCATCTCAAGCGCGATGGGTTGGTCTAGTAAGCGTGAAGATCCTAAGAGCTATACCGGCGGTAGCGTAGCTACTGGTAGGGCCACCCATGCCGGTAAGGTCGATGGTGAACGCTGAAGCCAAGAACAATCCGCAACGTGGGAAGTCAACGGTATAAGTTATATGCAACTACGGCGGATGAACTGATCACAACAATGCGACGTCTGTCTCATATTGAGCGGTCACAAACAGCGTCCGAACTCCAGGAGGAGCGGCTGGATATAGAAAAGGAACATTCTGAACCCTTTAGAAGGCAACGGGAAACCACTGAAGTAATCTGCCTGGAAAACCATACAATTATGAATACAAACCAAAATACACGGTCCTTAGTCTCCGGCAATGCAAGGTACATGGAATGTACGCAGTCTTTACAAAGCTGAAAAACTACACATTCAAATTTGTACTCCAACCAAAGCGGTTTTATTAATGTAAATACATTACAATTTGGCAACGAGGAGAAAATTTAAAACAACAACAACATATTTGTGATACAGGTGCTCCGTGTACATTGTTGCCTGAGTCGTTCCTTGAGAAGAATAATATTCAGAAGAGGCTTCGTCCATGCCTTGTGCCATATGTAGATTATAGCGGTGATAAGTTGAACCTAGTTGGTGAGTATGATGCCTCGGTTACTTTTCAAGGTAAAACAACATAGTTGTTGTTGTAGATTCATCGAATCCTCCTTTATTAGGTCGTACGTTCTTACGTTCATTTAATTTTGAATTGTTGCAAGTCAACAAAATTGATTGCTCAAACTCAAATTCTATGATTATTAATCAAATCAAAAACAAGTTTTCTGGTATTTTTGAAGAAAACTTGGGAGAGTTTAATGTCACTAAAGTTTGGTTGAGAGTTGACGAAAACGCAATTCCTATTTTTTGCAAAACAAGACCCTTACCGTTGGCTTGGAAAAGTAAAGTTGAAACAAAATTAAAAGATTTGATTAAATCCGGTGTTTTAGGAACGGTTGATAATCCTGATTGGGGAACTCCTTCAGTTTCAATTTTGAAGCCTAATGGCGATTTAAGAATTTGTGGTGACTACAAGGTTACCCTAAAAAAATGTTTGTTGGATTTTAAGTATCCATTACCCAGAATTAATGAAATTTTTGCATCATTGCAGGGTGGTGAACTTTTCACAAAGCTTAATTTACCAAATGCTTATAATCAGCTCGTTTTAGATGATGAATCACATTTATTATGTTCTTGGAGTACACATATTGGTACTTTAAAAGTTAAAATATTACCTTTTGGTGTCAAAACAGCTGCGGCTATTTTTCAGAAAACTATGGAAAACCTTTTAAGAGATATTCCATATGTTGTTTTTTACCACGATGACATTACAGTCACTGGCAGGAATATGCAAGAGCATATCAGAACTTTAAGATTGGTTCTTCAGAAGCTTCAATCGTCTGGATTGAAACTTAATGTCAACAAATCATTGTTTTTACAATCAGAAATTTCCTATTTAGGATTTAATATTGACAAAAACGGACTTCGTAAGAATAATGAGAGAAATTCGAGTGTGATTTCTGCTCCTGCTCCCAAAAATGTTTCAGAATGGCGAGGTTTTGTCGGTCTGGCAAATTATTATTCAAAATTTATTAACAATTTTGCGCAAATTATGTCGCCATTTTATCATTTACTCAGTAAGGATGTAGCATTCGATTGGTCAGAAAGATGCAAAAAGTGTTATGATGAAATTAAGAAGGCTGTAACCTCAGACCAAGCTTTGGTTCATTTTAACGCTAATCTGTCAATTGTTTTAACTATAGGTGCATCAAATAATGCTGTAGCTGGGATTTTATCGCATAACTTTTCCGATGGTTTAAGACCAATTGCTTTGGTTTCAAGAAATTATAGCATGAGAGAAATTCGAGTGTGATTTCTGCTCCTGCTCCCAAAAATGTTTCAGAATGGCGAGGTTTTGTCGGTCTGGCAAATTATTATTCAAAATTTATTAAAAATTTTGCGCAAATTATGTCGCCATTTTATCATTTACTCAGTAAGGATGTAGCATTCGATTGGTCAGAAAGATGCAAAATGTGTTATGATGAAATTAAGAAGGCTGTAACCTCAGACCAAGCTTTGGTTAATTTTAACGCTAATCTGCCAATTGTTTTAACTACAGGTGCATCAAATAATGCTGTAGCTGGGATTTTATCGCATAACTTTTCCGATGGTTTAAGACCAATTGCTTTGGTTTCAAGAAATTATAGCATTCCTGAGAAAGAAGCTTTGTCTATAGTGTTTTGTGTTACAAAACTTCGTCAATATTTATTGGGAAATCCATTAGTTTTACGAACGGATCATCGTCCCCTCTTATGTTTGTTTGGTAGCAACAAAAGTTTGCCTATTATTGAAGTGTTTATTGAAGTGTTTAAGACAAAGGATATGATAACAAATTTCACTATTGTCAAGTTGACAAACAACAAAAGAAAGGATCGTGAATTCACAATAGCACAATTTAAATCATAAAGGTAAGCGTGACAGCCAGTTTTGCGAAGGTCAGGAAGTAATGGTGCGTGATTATCGCAACCCTAACAAACACGGGTGCCAAGTTGGTGGTTTTCCCACTACTTGTGGTGATTTTTGGCGTACAAAAACCACTGTTTAAGCAGGAATGTGAACTGTTTTAAGGTAAAAATCGCTACCGACCTATGGTGCGTATGTGGCTGTAGCGATTTTTACCTCGGAACAGTTGGCATCCCTGCTAACAAACCTAGTTGGACTAAAGCAACGATAAAACATCAACTAGGACATCAATCTTATTCCTGCATTTTAAATCACAACAATTATGTCCAAATCTTGACCAAATCCGAGGACAACGTAGACAACAAAATCAACACGTCATTGAGCCTGATTTACAATCACATGTAAATAATGATAATTCTTCACTTGTTGATAATGAAAACCATGCTCCAGAAGAGATTATACACCCTAGAAGAGAACTCAGACCAAGAAAAGATGGTAGAGTTGTAAAGAAAAATTAAAATATCTCAGTTAATTGTTTAAAAAAAAGGTTCAAATTTCTCTTTAAAATATGTTAATATGATCTCATCATTTTTAAAGACAATTTATAAAAAAATTGTTTCTTAAATTGTTTTAGCATTACATATTTATGAAATCAAATTAATGTTATTTATTATTCACATTCAATGAATTTATTTTGTACATAAATATTCAAATTTTTCAATTTTATATTAATTGCAACTTTAGGGGAGCATATATAGTATTTGTATTTCTTTCCACCCTAATATATTGTATGACTATATTAACTATATTTTGTATGACTCAACCTTATACACAAGTTGATCTTCTTCTTCCTATTTATCAATGCTATTTACTGTATGCAGTTACAAGCCTCACTCACTCTCACTCTCATCTATTTATCTCTGAGTGATAAAGATACATGGGAACTTATATGCATACACACATAGACATACATACAGGTTGCTAGTTCTAAGCTTTGTCATGTTGATAAACGAAATAAAAGTACATTAAGCATTTGAACTCCAACCAAAGCGGTTTTATTAATGTAAATGCATTACAAATATCTTAACTGGAATGCACAGACTCCAAATTGATATACTTGGAATATGCGAAACGTGGAGGCCAGATTGTGGAGAATTTATATGATGATAAGAATTGGTGCCAAGCCAATTACAATTAATGTTATTCAAGTTTACGTGCCAACGTCGGACAAAAGTAACGAAGAAGTCGAACATTTTACGATGAAATCGAAGAATTGCTACAACTAAAGGGCTGTTTACACCATCTATCAATGTCATATGAGCTGCCATTTCTTTCACCCATTCGACATTCTCTATGTTTGTCAAAATTGACGTCATCCATACAACTTTCAATTTGTGCGTTCATACCTGCAAGTGTTATTTTCGTATGACATAACCTAAAAATATAAAAACAGCTGTATTTGTCATTATTTACACTTATTATTGAGTTGCAATTTTGCGCAAATTTTAATTTTGGTTGAAGGAAACTGAATTGGTAGAATTGGTGTTTGGAGTTATAGAGGCATTCACGTTTTTGCCACCAAACATTCATTTCAAAGACTGCTTCTTTCGACTAATCGATCTGAAAATAACATTATAAACGCCATTTATTTACTTTACTGAATATTTAAATATACATACCTTTCCATTTTCTTTTTTAAAAGATTTTGTTTTTCATTTTTTGTTTGAGAATGTCAGAAAACAGCTGATAAATTCATGTTTACATACGAGAATGCCGTATCAAATAGAGCGCTCCCTAAATGAAAAATTTACATATGAGTTGCCAAATCATTTTGATAGATGAAAATTTTCATAGTGGTTACACTATGTGTACAACATTCGCAGGTAGAAAATTTGGCATCTCATACGACATTGATAGATGGTGTAAACAGCCCTTAACAAAACGACATGAGATAACCATTATACAAGGCGACTTTAACGCAAAGTTTGCACGAGAAGTAGTGACCGCTGTTACTGGACAATATGGATTAGGAGAAAGGAATGAGAGAGGCGACAGGGTAATCCAATTCTGTCAGGAATATAAAAGGAAAATAATAAATAGGGTAAGTCGGCCCTTTAACTTTTTTTCATTTTTATACTGGTGTCACAGGTTGTGGGAATATTATTGTGCTGTAAATATTTAATTTTACACTTCACAAAAGGGTTATGTTTCAGGTTTTATAAACTTTTTTATTAATTATATTTTGCATTTTTTGAAAAAAAAAAACACCCTGTGTACTAATAGTCGGCATGCATGTTCCTAAGCTCGGCCACTGATGTTCCCATAGTCGGCACCCATTTACCGTTGCAGAAAAAGGAAGAAACTTAAAAAAATAAGATTTTATTTCGACTAAATCCTTTAAATACATATATTTATATCAATTAATAAAACTTAAATCTGACGAATTCATTTACATTAATACGCCTTACAAATATAGCAAGAAATTATTCATTTTAACATTTATATTTATAGAATATCAAATTAATTTCATTTATTTCTCTATATCGCTAATTTAATCATTTTAACATTTATATTTATTGAATTTTTATTTTCTCATATCACTCATTTATTTCCCCAAACTCAAAGGGTGACAAATCTCAAAAAATCACACCTTTAATATAGATAAATTTTTTTTTTTAAGTACTAAGTACCAGATTTGTATAGTTAATGAAGGAACTAGTTCAATTGATCGATTCATCGAAAAGAGCGTATGAACTAGATCAGTCAATATAGTTCATTAAAGTTCAATAGTTCACTGAACGCCATAGAAAGATTCACGAAGAACCATCAACGAACGAACGATTCACAATCTAGTTCAACATGTCGTTCACAAATGCATAAAGTGACGCCCGTCTGTGTTATGTGATGCCCTCGTAATGTGATGTGTTTCTGTATGTTTTGGATCAAGGTAGTGGATCCGAATGATTGAACTGTATACTGAGCTATGAACTAAATTACTCTACTATTTCAGTTAAAAAAGCTGAACTATTGAACTAGATCTTTTAAATGAACTAGATTGTACAACTCTACATAAAATACATATCAATTAAATTTTTATTGGTGGCCGACGTTTGGAACCATATAAAAACTGGCCTGTTCTAATAGTCGGCATACCTATGAAAATAATATTGACCTGCTAACAAGGTTAGTGAATCATGTATATAATACTGGACACTACCCTCAAAATAGGCTAAAATCAACTTCAATTCCTAAGAAAAGTCATGCGGAACACTGTGGTGACCACCGATTTATCGGCTTAATGAGCCATGCTCTTAAAATATTCCTTAAAACTGCACAACAGAATTTGTAAAAAATGTGAACAAGCTATGGGTGTTAATCAATTCGGCTTCAAAGAAGGCATGGGGACGAGGGAAGCATTATACTGTGTTCAGTTCCTTATTCAAAAATGTCCAGAGGCTAACAAGGAAATTTTTTTTATTCTTCATCAAGAGGGGTCAGGCAAGGCTGTATCTTATCTCCGTTGCTGTTTAATATATACTCAGAGAGAATTTTCCAAGAATCCGTCAAAAATATAAAAGAAGGAATAAAACTAAACGGTGCTTATATTAACAACATCCGATATGCAGATGACACCACAGTATTAGCCGATAGTATATCCGGACTTCAAAAACTAGTAAATGAACTCACTTCACGCAGCGAATCATATGGTCTTAAAATTAACACACACAAAACAAAACTGATAATTGTTGATAAAAAAATTCGCACAATGAAACAATGTTAAAAATAAACAACGCGCACGTCGAGAGAGTACAAAGTTTTAAATACCTCGGGGATTTAATTAATGACCAATGGGATCCCTCAAAGGAAATAAGATGTCGTATAGAAATGGCAAGAGATGCATTCTTCAAATATAAAAAAGTTTTGACCAACCATGATTTAAACATTGAGACAAAAGTACGATTTATTAAATGTTATGTATGGTCAGTCTTATTATACGCTGCAGAAGTCTGGATCATCAAAGCTGCTGACATAAAAAGACTAGAAGCTTTCGAAATGTGGATTTATTGAAGAGTATTAAAAATATCTTGGATCGCACACGTCACAAATCTCGAAGTACTGACAAAAATGAACCAACGGGGAGAACTTGCATCAGTCATCAAAAAACGAAAAACGGCATACGTAGGACACATCATGCGACATGGAAAGTATAAGCTCCTGTAAGCAATACTTAAAGTGACCATTGAAGGACGCCGTACCAGAGGCAGAAAAGATATGACTTGGATAAAAAACATAGAAGATTGGACAAATATCAACAACACGGCTATCCTTCTTAGTATATCAAGAAATAGAAGCAGTTTTGAAAGAATTGTCAATAATTTAAAAATGCCACGAAAAAATATCAAATTTGTAATCTATGTAATTGAAATGAAATATGCTACAATTGTATGGTCGCTTATATTCGAATACCGAATTTGCAAATAAAGAAGAAGAAGGCTCTCGTCTTAGTATAGCCCGCATAGAACGGTACCCTCCGATTTTCGGTGTTTTGAAAATTTTAGCCACATTATTCAAATTTGGTATTTAGTCTTCGCTAAAGGTACAAAACATTTATACAGAGTATAGGTCCGCGTTTTTGTATAGCCCCATATAAGATTTTACCGAATTGGTCGTTTATTGGATTTTTGTGTTTCCAGAAGATAGAAAACTTTCTAGCAAATATACCTTCCATATATATCCTAGATTATTGCCCAATTTTATGTATTTCTTAGATTTTTTCAAAACTTCAAAGTGAGATTGCTGTAATTTAGTATTGTGTATTGCCAGAAGATACTAAAGCTCAGTTCGGAAAATTGCAAGTATTGGTCTGTACAAATAATTTTTGTACATGTGAACGTTCGGCTCATGTCGAGGCGTTGAAAATTTGATAATTACAAATAAATTTTCCACTCGAATTTTCAGTAGCCTAAGTAAATAAGTACTTTATTACTATTATGAGTTCTTATCATTGGACTCTGACCTCCCCGTGGTGTCACCTGGGGAACTGCCTTTAACACCCGTTAAAGGTAGTGAGCTAACGTGTGCCGCGCGTTCACCCATAAGAGTGTTAAAAACTTTGGGTTTGGGCGTCGGGTTAGTAACCCACCCCTAGAAAAAACAGCCTACTATGAAAAAACAAAAGAAAAGAAAAAACGAACCCTTCTAAAGTTGACGAACCCCTCAAACGTTTTAGGGACCATGATCTGCGAATCTGCACCTGGAATGTTGGCACTCTTTATAGAGAAGGCGCAGTCTTCACATTGGCAGACGTACTGTAAAAGTACAAGGCCGATATTACTGCCATACAGGAAATACTGGGATTGGGAAAGGCGTCACAACAAGAACTAAAGTTGACGCACTCTATTATAGCAGCCATGACCTAGAGCATGAGTTCGGTTGCGGATTCGTAGTTAGTCGGAGACTAAAACGTCTGTTATCCAGCTTCACCCCAGTGAATGAAAGACTCGCTGCAATTCGAATAAAAGCTAAATTCTTCAACATCAGCTTTATTTGCGCTTATGCTCCCACTGGAGAAAAAGACGAACAGATATATATATATTTTGCATGCGCTTAGAAGAAACATATGACCGTTGCCCTGCTGATGACATTAAAATCATTCTAGGCGATTTTAATGCCAAAATTGGAAAGGAGGATATCTTTGGCCCAACAGTCGGGAAATTCAGTCTCCACAGTGAAACATCTGCCAATGGTATAAGGCTGATAGACTTTGCAGCTGCAAAAAACATGGTAGTTAGCAGTACCAGATTTAATCATCTCGATATTCATAAGGGCACATGGCTGTCTCCAGATCAGAAAACAAGAAATCAAATTGATCATGTTGTGATAAATGGAAGACATTCATCGAGCGTGTTGGATGTACAATCGTTCCGAGGCGAAAACATTGATTCACCCCACTACCTTGTTGCAGCAAAGGTTCGCACCCGCTTAAACGTTGCTCATCCGGCTTTGTTAAATGACTTTAACTTACACGAGGTCCTGAGTTAAAATAGGAAAGAACCTCTCCGAAGAGTTTGATACCAAAAGATGTTTCAGACAAGGAGACATCCTTTTGTGTGATCTCTTCAACATCCTGCTGGAAAAGGTTATACGTGAGGCAAACGTCAAAAGAAGTGGCACAATCTACACCAATAGTCACATGTTACTTGCTTATGCTGATGATATAGACATCATGGGCCGATCAGTAAAAGATGTAACTGATACCTTTATGAATGTCGAAGGAGAATCTGCTAAAGTGGGTCTGGCGGTAAACGGTGAGAAGAACAAGTTGATGGTGTCGACGCCCAATGCGTCCATTGAGCTCGGACCGACTGTGGAAGTTGGTTCCTATAATATTGAGGTAGTAAAAGACTTCGTCTACCTCGGCACTTCCGTAAACACAACAAACGACATCAGTTGTGAAATAAAAAGAAGAATTGTATTGGCCAACAGATGCTACTTTGGTTTAAGCAAGCAAACGCTCTACAAAACATTGATACTACCCGTGCTGATGTATGGCTCCGAAGCCTGGGTACTTGCGCAAGTAGATATGGCAGTGCTTGGTGTGTTTGAGAGAAAAATTCTTCGAAAAATCTACGGACCAATCTGCGTTGACGGTGAATATCGACGTCGCATGAACCACGAGCTGTATCCATATCATAAGAATGAGCGATGATGAACCCACAAAAAGGCGTATAAATACGGACCGCTTGGCGGTGCACGCAGAATTGGCAGGCCAAGGTATTCCACATGTGAACGTTCGGCTCATGTCGAGGCGTTGGAAAATTTGATAATTACAAATAAATTTTCCACTCGAATTTTCAGTAGCCTAAGTAAATAAGTATTTTATTACAATTATGAGTTCTTATCATAAGTGATAAATTATATTTTTATATTTCGTGAACACATTAAATAGAAGATAGTGTTTAAGATCCCACATGCAGCAGTAGGTGTTATCACTAATATTGTCTGTGCATTGTGGTTGCATTTATGAACGTTTATGATCATTTTTATGACACACACAATGTGGGAAAAATGTTCATTGATCAGCGGATTGTTTGGTTTGATCAATGAAGAATTTAGAAATAAGAATTATCTATTGCTAAGTTATGAAATAAATTGTATGTAAGCAACTAATTTGTAAATATCTTAAATAAAATTAGTGCCTTACAACCACTCAAACTAAGCAGACCGTTTGCTTAATTTTATTAATCTATCCACTGACTGTTGACTGTTGGATGCACCTAGCATCCCATGAGACGTATTATTGTACATGGTCCATGGAAAGAAAGAAAGAAATTGGGTGACGTAGGGGATGGAAGATACCAATCAACGGTCCTGACCGGTTTTAACATGGCAAAGCCCAGGATTTATCTTGGTCCCTCTTTCATCTCAAGTGGACACTGACCTCCCCGTAGTGTCACCTGGGGAACTGCCTTTAACACCCGTTAAAGGTAGTGAGCTAACGTGTGCCGCGCGTTCACCCATAAGAGCGTTAAAAACTTTGGGTTTGGGCGTCGGGTTAGTAACCCACCCCTAGAAAAAACAGCCTACTATGAAAAAACGAAAGAAAAGAAAAAAAAACGAACCCCTCTAAAGTTGACGAACCCCTCAAAAGTTTTAGGGACCACGATCTGCGAATCTGCACCTGGAATGTTGGCACTCTTTATAGAGAAGGTGCAGTCTTCGCATTGGCAGACGTACTTGAAAAGTACAAGGCCGATATTACTGCCGTACAGGAAATACTGGGATTGGGAAAGGCGTCACAACAACAACTAAAGGTGACGCACTGTATTATAGCTGCCATGACGTAGAGCATGAGTTCGGTTGCGGATTCGTAGTTTGTCGGAGACTAAAACATCTGGTATCCAGCTTTACCCCAGTGAATAAAAGCTAAATTCTTCAACATCAGCTTTATTTGCGCTCATGCTCCCACTGAAGAAAAAGACGAACAGATATATATATTTTACGAGCGCTTAGAAGAAACATATGACCGTTGCCCTGCCCAGCCCATGACATTAACATCATTCTAGGCGATTTTAATGCCAAAATTGGAAAGGAGGACATCTTTGGCCCAACAGTCGGGAAATTCAGTCTCCACAGTAAAACATCTGACAATGGTATAAGGCTGATAGACTTTGCAGCTGCAAAAAACATGGTAGTTAGCAGTACCAGATTTAATCATCTCGATATTCATAAGGGCACCTGGCTGTCTCCAGATCAGAAAACAAGAAATCAAATTGATCATCTAATATATAAAAGGCAATGTGTGTATGTTAGTCCAAATAATTCAAAAATGTATTATTTCAGATGATATACCTAATTTTAGTAAGCGTGACTACGAAACCGCTATAACACTGGCTTCAATATGTGGGATAACGCGGTCAACGCCATATTTTGGAATACAGTAAAATCCCGATAAATTGAGATGTCACTATATAGAAACTCCGAAAAATCGATTGGGAAATCTTATGAAATTTTGTATGTGGAGTTTTTAGGTCTGAGAATAGGTCGTAATCTATTTTTTTATCCCGCTAAGTGTAGTGACCGGTGGTCCTCCCTACAATTTTTTTTAGGAAAACCGCGAAATTCAAGGTACGTTTTAATATATTGTTTACAAATTGTTTGCAATGCTATGGTAATTGAAATATCGCCAAAAGTGAAATATCGCGGTCATCACAAAACTTGCAAACATTTATTATTTCAGATAATATACATTATTTTGTAAGCGTGCCTATAAACGCTATAAACGCTGAACACTAAACAATAAGTGGGATAGCGCGATCAACTCCACATTTTGGAATACAGTAAAATCCCGATAACTTCAGATGTCACAAGATCGAAATTCCAGAAAGATCGATTGAAAATCAGACACAGTTATTGATATACAATACAATATCATCATTGGAATCAGAATACCGCGATCGTGTTCGATTTTTGAAACTATTACTTATTTATATCAACACTATACGTCTTTGATATAATTTACCACACAATATTCAAAGCATCAGCAACGCTCTCACATTTAAAAAACGCCTTATTCAGCACATTCAGCACATTATTAGTCAACGTGGATATTAATGCTTTTTCAAATATTTTTCAAATTAATATTTATCAGGTTTTATTTAATTTCATCCTTTTTAATCATTGTGACCCTACTTAACTAGGATATTTCTTTCTGATTATATATCTTTTTTTTAACTTAATTATATTTATTTAATTCGTCCCTTTTTTATTCATTGTGACCCTACTTAACTAGGATATTTTTTTCTGATTATACATCTACACTTTAATTATAAGATTAATGTCTTGTTGTGTAGAAAACATAAATAAACATAAATAAATAAACATATAATTACGGATAAAATCTCAAAATGTGGGAAGTGAAACTTCATGAGCATTGATTTCAATCATTGGAATAGCTAGATAAAGATACATTTTCTAAATACAGCAAAATCTCGATAATAACTACAATTTATAGAAGTAATTTTTTTATGAATTATATAAATGTTGCCATACATATCCCGAAGGAACATACATTTCGCTGAGGGGTATTTTACCACTATTGCATATAGAGCGCGAAGAAAAAAGGCGTTACGTTCGACCGGGCTGGATGAGATTAAATCCACCAAAAATAGCGAAAATCAGGCGCCACCGTTCTATGGGAGCTATATCAAAACGAGGACGTATACTGAACAGTGGCTATATCTCTGAACTATCGAAAATCGGGAGGTACTGTTTTATGGGAGCTTTATCAAAACGTGAACCTATTACTGTTACATACCGAGCGCAAATAAAAAGGCGTGTCTTTCCGTCGATACGAATATTTATGCTCTCCTCTTTAAAATATATTAAAATCAGATTTCAGCCATTTCGGTATGATAATGATGTTAAATCCTCAAAAATAACGAAAATCGGCAGGCACCGTTCTATGGGAGCTATATCAAAACGTGGACCTATACCAACAATTCTTTGCAGTAATAATTACGACCCCAACCGAGACCAACAATCCAATATATAGCAATGTCAATTGACGTGCACCGACCATTATATGTGGGTCACAAAGTGCTTTAAACTGTCGATTTATGGTGAAGGGTATAATAAAAGAGATTTTTTATCTTAAATTTTGGGGATACCATTATATGGAATTTATGTCAAAACATTGCTTTATATTATGAAGTTTCTAGAGGGATGCCTAATTATGGGTGTATCAATACTGGATAGATAACTAAAGTTTACACGGAGAACCCAAACAACGGGCCAGCAAAACGGACCGGGTCAGCTAGTGTTGTGATAAATGGAAGACATTCATCGAGCGTGTTGGATGTACAATCGTTCCGAGGCGCAAACATTGATTCGGACCACTATCTTGTTGCAGCAAAGGTTCGCACCCGCTTAAACGTTGCAAACAAAGTACGAACAGACACAACACGAAAGTTAGACATCGGCAAGCTGCAATCACAACAGATAGCCACAGCATATTCCACTCAACTAGCCCAATTGCTTGATCAAAGCACTCCTCATCCCGATAACAAATCAGCGCAATGGCAAAGCATTGCATTGCGGACTAATCTGCGTTGACGGTGAATATCGACGTCGCATGAACCACGAGCTGTATCTGCTATACAACGACACCAATATTGTTAAACATATCGAGATGCAGCGATTGCGTTGGCTAGGCCATATCATAAGAATGAATGATGATGAACCCGCAAAAAAGCCTATAAATACGGACCGCTTGGCGGTGCACGCAGAATTGGCAGGCCAAGGAGTAGATGCGCAAACAAGTGGATGATGAGATGAAAAGGCGCGGTATTCCAGAGTGCGAAACAACAAATAGAGAGAAATGGAGATCTCTTCTTAGTTCGGGCTATGGAACAAATGTTCTATAATGGGCCAGCTAAGTAAGTAAGGTCAATGGAAAGAACAGCAATGTCTTCCCATCATTATATTTTTAAATGGAGTATTTATAGTCTGTCAATGCGTTTTGTAAACATTACTCTCAAAGGTAATGATGAAGTTAAGCCAATGGGGAAATACTTCAGACTTAAGCAAAATTTAATTTCGCAAAAACTTACACTGCCCTTGTAATGCCAAATACTCTATACTGTATTGAAGTGTAATATGGTGCTAATATGCATAATATGAAAAAGGTTCAAATGGCTTTTAAAAGCGCTGTTTGATATGTTATGCGGTAAATGGGTTTTCGCATATTTCTCCTTTTGTTTAATGCTTTATTTCGATGCTTTTTTCTTAGATTTGTGGACCTCAGACGTCTTTTATTTTTCTACTTTTATAGATCAAATAGAATTACATGGATGGGTCGTTTCTGGTAAAATTTTTCTCGTCCATTTACCTCATTATTGCTTGTTTTATTTCAAGAATCACTGTAAATTCGTGGTTACCACAATAATGTTCGTTGTTAGTGCATCTATTGTATTACACTGTGGGACAACAAAAAATGACAAGGAAAACTGCACATATCATGAAATAGAGCTAAAAATAGGAGACAAGCGTATCGGCGTTTTTAGTGTTTACGTCGGGAAGTAACCAAAGTAGGCGGGGCAAGTTCGAGTTAAGATATCTTGAAATCCTTGCATTTTAGTTTCACCAAAGGGGTCTGTTTGGTCCTTTTTTCGAAAATCATTAAGAAACCTTTAAAATGTGGTCACTAGGGTTTTGGGTAGGGAAATCCCGCACCGGGAATTCCCGGGAATTCTCGGTTTTTTGGTAACGGGATTTTCCCGGGAAACAAAATCATATTTCCCGGGAAAGCGGGAAATATATTTTTACATTTATCACAACTAATATTGAATTAATGAATAAACTATGCCCGTCACTTTTATACCATAGAATCAAAATTCGATCAGATTTTACAGAATCAATAAATTAAAAATTATTTGGAAATAATTTTAATCTACAAAAATCTCTTCAGGGAAAAAGTTATAAGAGCCGCACCAAATGGGACTTTTTTTATTTTAAAGTCCCATTTTTGTACCCTCAGCCATTGGGCTAAAAAGGATCCGGCTTCCTGGCTGGTGCGAACGATAACTTTCGAAAGAAGCCACCGATCAAGTCAAAAATTTGGCATTCGAGATTTTTTCAAACTTACTTTTAAGTTCGAAGATGGACCATATCGGTGGTCCACTACTTCCGGTACCTTTCCCACAAAAGTTCAATTATCGCTAAAATGGTGCGCACGATAACTCTTGAAGGGAATAACCGAATCGGTCATAATTTTGCGTATGGTAATATTAGTTCCAGGCTTAGAACGGGTTCCACACAAAATTGGGAAAAAGTTAAGTTTTAGAGCTCTTCTCGGGTAGTTTTTTTTCAGCAATTTGTCTTACGGCCCTCTGTACGGACAGTACAAATTTTGTCGGGAGCAAGTCCATACTTCCTGAGATAATGTCTAAAAAGCTCCAAGAAACCGTGACAGGAAGTTTCTGATTGGTCCAAACTTTGCATATCGTATTATTTCATCTAGTCATGTATCAGGTTGGAATATGGACTATATCGGTCCATCCCTTCGGGCACCTCCAACACAAAATTTAGGAAAAGTGCAGTTTAACAGTTCATCTCGAATCGTTTTGAAATTCTTTCCCAAAAATTCTACTTGATGGCCCTGTTACGATGGCGCAACTTTTGTTGGGAGGGCATATCCACGCTTCCTGAGGTAAAAGCACAAAATCTCAAAAAAAAAAGCCTGCCGATACCAACTACATTGGGTAGTACGTAAGATAGCCGTCCAAGAGAGAAATTTCCCACACTCTCTCTCTTTTAAATGTTTGGCAACATGTTTTGTGTGCGACCCTAGTTAAAACGGTAGACATTTTTTTCGGGGCAAATCCATACTTCCTAAGAAATTTGTTCAAAAACACAAAAAGTCCCTAGAAACGTCAGAAGTATTGTGTTTGATTCTTTTCTTTAGGTGCGAGGCTGAGGGTTTATCTCAGTCGGCACAGCTGACTGATACTTTCTTACTTGTTTCAAGCAATCTTATCATTTCTCATCAATAACTTCATTGTTTGAGCCATATCACTTGCATAGAGCGATTTCATTAGCTTTGAATAATGGAAATGGTCAGTGTGAGCAAAATCCGGGCAACATGGTGCATTTTTTCCATATTTTTTTCGTTTTTAATCGATAGTGCGAAAACGTGTTAACCATTTTTGAGCCCGCAACTCTTTGAAAATATTGTATTTCATATAAGTAACTATGAGAAGATAAAAAAATCACGAAAATATTGATCCACTCTCGTATTTCAAAATTTCCCGGGAAATCCCGGATTCCCGGGAGTGGCGAATTTTTGATTCCCGTTTCCCGGGAATGATAAAAACCGGGAAAAACCAAAACCCTAGTGGTCACATCAAAAATTCTACAAAATCGGTAGTCATAAAATTTTACTATAGGTCTCAGAATACACCAATTCTGTAAATCCAGAAATATCTAGAAATGAAAAAACACATTTTAAAGTTAAAGTCGGTTTTCATCTGAGTTTATTAAAAATTGTCCCACATTTCATAGTTTTAGAGGGATGACATCAAAGACAAAGATATTCATTATAGGTCACCAAAGAAATGAAGTCTCCGTTTACATTATATATCATAAAAATTTCTGTATCAATTTTGCTGAAAAAAAAAAACATGAAAATATTTCCAAATATGTACAAGGCTGATTAAATGGAGCGCACAACATATTCTGGTCAATTCGTGACTAACAAACGTCAATGAAATATATTTAGTATTCAATGGTAACGACAATCTGACCAGAAATCGTAAAATATGGCCTTAAACTATATACCAAAACAAAGGGCTATTAAGAACGTTAAATGCTATGGTTACAGATTTCTTTTGTTCAGACTCATATTGAAGTGTGATATTGAAAATTTAGTCTCTTAACAATATCCCTAAACAGTAAAGGATCTTCTTACATTTTGTGCTAATATGGAATTATGTCAAATTAATAGTTCAAAATTAGAACAAACATTTTTCATACCAAATTATATAAAGTTATAATCTAATTTTCTTAAATTTTTTTCTTTTCAACTCGAAAAAAAGTAGGGAAAAAATTCTTCAAAAATTGGGAAATATTTTCAATTTTTTCAGCAATATTGATACTAAAATCATGATATCTATATATATAAATGAGCTTGGTGATAAGTGATTGACTGACTGACTGACTGACTCATCATCAACGCCCAGCCAAAACCGCTAAAGCTAGGACCTTGAAATTTTACCAGTGGGTCACTGTTGATGCAAATGTGCGAGATAAGGCCGGGTTTTAGAAAATTCGTCCTGGAACCACAAAAAATAACTACAACAAAAATCCTTATTTTTCATTATTATTACGTACTTATGCACTTAGTTGGCCCTCTGCAAGACATGTGTCAAATTAACAATTCTATAACTTCATGATACCGTAAACGATCACACATAATTTCAAATTTTGTAGTTTACTTCTAGGCGCACTTATTTTATCGTAAACCACTAAATAATAGAAAGACAAGACATTTGTTATCTTCCATTGCAACAGATGTCGTGAATAACTAAATGTTTGCAAATCAATGAAAGTCATAACTGTTCAATTTCAACATCTGTAATTTGAAGAAATCGCTAAATAATTAATGAAATCAATAATAGGCCCCAGGAATATAGGAATTTGATATGGAAATCAACGTTGGGAAGTGGTGCTTCTAAAAGGAAATGGTTTGGAAAATTACCAATCATGTATACGAAAAGTACTAAATGGTACTAAATGTAGTACAATTTAGATTTGGGTGAACGTAAAGAGCTGGAAACCTGAAATTCGGAATTAAGGTTACTGTTGTAGTGTAGGATTGAGATATGAGGGTAGTTTTGGAAATTCGTGCTTATGTGTACGAAAAGTACTAAGTAGTACTAAATTTGGTACAATAGGGATTTGGGTGAACAGATAGAGCTGGAATCCTGATATTTGGAATTGAGATTACTGTTGGAGTGTAGGATTGAAGAACTTTTGGAAATTCGTACTTATGTGTATGAAAAGTACTAAATGGTACTAAATTTGATACAATGGGGATTTGTGTGAACGGATAAAAGCTGGAATCTCGAAATTTGGAATTGAGATTACTGGTGGGGTGTAGGATTGAGGTAGTTTTGAAAATTCGTACTTATGCGTACGAAAAGCACTAAATGGTACTAAATTTAGTACCATTTGGATTTGAATGAACGGAAAGAGCTGGAAACCTGAAATTTGGAATTAATATTACTGTTGAAGTGTAGGATTGAGATATGAGGGTGGTTTTGGAAATTAGTAATTATGTGTACGGAAAGTACTAAATGGAACTAAATTTTGTATAATGGGTATTTGGGTGAACGGATAGCTCTGGAATCTCGAAATTTGGAACTGAGATTACTGGTGGAGTTTAGTATTGTGGAAGTTTTGGAAATTCGTACATAGGGTACGAAAAATACTAAATAGCATTAAATTTGGTACAGTTTCGATTTGGGTGAACGGATAGAGTTTGATTCCTCAAATTTGGACTGAGGATCACAGATGAAGAGTAAGAAAGATGCACTAAAGGGTTTTTGGAAACTTGAGTGTACGAAAAGTACTAAATGGTACTAAATTTAGTACAATTTGGATTTGGGTGAACGGATAGAGCTGGATTCCTTAAATTTGGAATTTATATTACTGTTGGAGTGTAGGACTGGGGAAGTTTTGGAATTTCTTACTTATGTGAATGAAAAGTACTAAATGGTACTAAATTTGGGACAATGGGGATTTGGGTGAACGGATATAGTTGGAATCTCGAAATTTGGAATTGAGATTACTGGTGGGGTGTAGAATTGAGGTAGTTTTGAAAATTCGTACTTATGGGTACGAAAAGTACTAAATGGTACTAAATTTAGTGCAATTTGGATTTGGGTGAACGTATGTATGTAGCTGGAAACCTGAAATTTGGAATTAAGATTACTGTGAAGTGTAGGACTGAGATATGAGGGTGGTTTTGGAAATTCGTACTTATGTGTTCGAAAAGCACTAAATTTGGTACAATAGGGATTCGAGTGAACGGACAGAGCTGGAATCCTGAAATTTGAAATTGAGATTATTGTTGGAGCATAGGATTGGGGAAATTTTGGAAATTCGTATTTATGTGTACGAATAGTACTAAATGGTACTAAATTTATTACAATTTAGATTTGGGTGAACGGATAGAACTGGAATCCTGAATTTTAAGTATTTTAATTTTATTTATTTTAATTTAAAGTATGAATTTTAGTAAACGGAAAGAGTTAGAATTTGCAACCCGTTCGCGGTAGGCTATAGAGGTAGAATTTGGATTAGGGTGACGGATAGTGTTTGAGTCCTGAAATTTGAAATTAAGATAACTATTGGAGTGTAGGACTGAGGTAGTAAGGGTACGAAAATTACTAAGTGGTGCTACCTGTGATACAATTTGGATTTGGGGGAACGGATAGAGCTGGAATCCTGGAATTCGGTCAGACTGCTGTTGGAGTATAAGATTGAGATGGAAGTAGTTTTTGAAATTCGTACTTATGGGTACGAAATGTACCAAATGGTACAACTTGGATTTGAGTGCACGGATAGCGCTGGAATCCTGTTATTTGGAATTATGGTTACTGTTTAAGTGAAGGATTAAGGTTGTTTTGGAAAATCGAATTGTACAGAATTTGGTACAATTTGTTTTTGTGTAAAGGGGTTTTTGGAAATTCGTCGTAGAAAGGTACGAAAAGTGCTAAAGTGTACTAAATATGGAATCCATTGTATTAGGCAAACGCGAAGAGCTAGAATTGATGGAGAGTTAGGAAGATGTACCAAAGGGTATTTAGAAACTCGACCTATAAGTGTACGAAAGGTACTAAAACTTTCTAAATTTGGAACCAATTGCATATTTTTAATGGATAAAGCTAGAATCTTCAAATTTGGTATGGGAATCAAGGTAGGGAAATGGCGTTGAAATAAGGATATGGTTTTGGAAGTTCGTATTTATGATTACGAGCAGTAATAAATTTGGATTTGGGTGAACGGATAAAGGTGGAATCCTAAAGTTTTGAATTAAGATTACTGTAGAGGTGTAGGATTGAGATAGTTTTGGAAATTCGTACCTTTGGGTACGAAAAGTACTAAATGGTACTAAATTTGGTACAATTTGGATTTGGATGAACGGAACTAAGATTACTGCCGGACAGTAGAATTGAGGTAGTTTTGGAAATTCGTACTTATGGGTAAGAAAACCACTAAATTTGGTACAATTTGAATTTTAGTAAACGGATAGTGTTGGAATTAGGAGTTAAGATTACTGCAGGAGTGTAGTATTGAGGAAATTTTGAAAAGTCGTACGTATGGGTACGAGAAGTACTAAATGGTACTAAATATGGTACAATATGGATTTGGGTGAACGGGTAGACCTGGAATCCTGAAATTTTTGTTTGGGAAAGAAATGGTACTAAATTTGATACAATTTGGATTCGGGTGAATTAATAGAGCTGGAATCCTGAAATTTGGAATTACGATTACAATCGAAAAGTAGGATTCAGGTTGTTTTGAAAAAGCAAACTTATGGTACTAAATTTAATACAATTTGTATGTAGGTGAACGGATAGCGGTGGAATCCTGCAATTTGAAAGTATGATTATTGTAGCCATGTTGCGTTGAGGAAGTTTTGAAAATTGGTACGAAAATTCTAAATTGTTCTAAATTTTTTTACAATTTTAATTTGGTTTAACGGATAGAGTTTGAATCCTGAAATTTGGAAGTAAGATTACTACTAAAGTGAGGGATTGAGGTAGTTTTGGAAAATCTTACTTATGGATACGAAGAGTTCGACTTGATACTAAGTTTGGTACAATTTGGAATTGGACGAACGGATACAGCTGGAATCTTGAGATTTGGAATTACTGTAATTATTATGGAATTTACTGTAATTATTTTGTATTAATGTCCGTGTATGGCTGAGATATGTCGTCGAAATGCGTACCATAAGTATAGCAAAATTACTTAATGGTACTCAATTTGTTTTTGGGTGTAGGGACAGTGCTGGAATTTTTATTTTTTGGAGTTAGGGTGTGTATTGGTGTGCAACGTTGATCTCGCTGTTAATGTGTAAGGGTGAGATACGGCTGATCTTTTTGAAAATCTAACTTAAGGGGTACGTACAGTACTAAGATAAAAATAAATATTGATTAAAATTGGTATTAGTGCGACCAAATTTTCAGTGTTTGTCATTTCCATATTATATATTGTTTATTCCTTTTTTATATGCTTTCCGCATACGAAGTAGCGGGCATTTTGCTAGTATATCTATATATATAAATGAGCTTGGTGATAAGTGATTGACTGACTGACTGACTGACTGACTCATCATCAACGCCCAGCCAAAACCGCTGAAGCTAGGACCTTGAAATTTTACCAGTGGGTCACTGTTGATGCAAATGTGCGAGATAAGGCCGGGTTTTAGAAAATTCGTCCTGGAACCACAAAAAATAACTACAACAAAAATCCTTATTTTTCATTATTATTACGTACTTATGCACTTAGTTGGCCCTCTGCAAGACATGTGTCAAATTAACAATGCTATAACTTCATGATACAGTAAACGATCACACATAATTTCAAATTTTGTAGTTTACTTCTAGGCGCACTTATTTTATCGTAAACCACTAAATAATAGAAAGACAAGACATTTGTTATCTTCCATTGCAACAGATGTCGTGAATAACTAAATGTTTGCAAATCAATGAAAGTCATAACTGTTCAATTTCAACATCTGTAATTTGAAGAAATCGCTAAATAATTAATGAAATCAATAATAGGCCCCAGGAATATAGGAATTTGGTATGGAAATCAACGTTGGGAAGTGGTGCTTCTAAAAGGAAATGGTTTGGAAAATTACCAATCATGTATACGAAAAGTACTAAATGGTACTAAATGTAGTACAATTTAGATTTGGGTGAACGTAAAGAGCTGGAAACCTGAAATTCGGAATTAAGGTTACTGTTGTAGTGTAGGATTGAGATATGAGGGTAGTTTTGGAAATTCGTGCTTATGTGTACGAAAAGTACTAAGTAGTACTAAATTTGGTACAATAGGGATTTGGGTGAACAGATAGAGCTGGAATCCTGATATTTGGAATTGAGATTACTGTTGGAGTGTAGGATTGAAGAACTTTTGGAAATTCGTACTTATGTGTATGAAAAGTACTAAATGGTACTAAATTTGATACAATGGGGATTTGTGTGAACGGATAAAAGCTGGAATCTCGAAATTTGGAATTGAGATTACTGGTGGGGTGTAGGATTGAGGTAGTTTTGAAAATTCGTACTTATGCGTACGAAAAGCACTAAATGATACTAAATTTAGTACCATTTGGATTTGAATGAACGGAAAGAGCTGGAAACCTGAAATTTGGAATTAATATTACAGTTGAAGTGTAGGATTGAGATATGAGGGTGGTTTTGGAAATTAGTAATTATGTGTACGGAAAGTACTAAATGGAACTAAATTTTGTATAATGGGTATTTGGGTGAACGGATAGCTCTGGAATCTCGAAATTTGGAACTGAGATTACTGGTGGAGTTTAGTATTGTGGAAGTTTTGGAAATTCGTACATAGGGTACGAAAAATACTAAATAGCATTAAATTTGGTACAGTTTCGATTTGGGTGAACGGATAGAGTTTGATTCCTCAAATTTGGACTGAGGATCACAGATGAAGAGTAAGAAAGATGCACTAAAGGGTTTTTGGAAACTTGAGTGTACGAAAAGTACTAAATGGTACTAAATTTAGTACAATTTGGATTTGGGTGAACGGATAGAGCTGGATTCCTTAAATTTGGAATTTATATTACTGTTGGAGTGTAGGACTGGGGAAGTTTTGGAATTTCTTACTTATGTGAATGAAAAGTACTAAATGGTACTAAATTTGGGACAATGGGGATTTGGGTGAACGGATATAGTTGGAATCTCGAAATTTGGAATTGAGATTACTGGTGGGGTGTAGAATTGAGGTAGTTTTGAAAATTCGTACTTATGGGTACGAAAAGTACTAAATGGTACTAAATTTAGTGCAATTTGGATTTGGGTGAACGTATGTATGTAGCTGGAAACCTGAAATTTGGAATTAAGATTACTGTGAAGTGTAGGACTGAGATATGAGGGTGGTTTTGGAAATTCGTACTTATGTGTTCGAAAAGCACTAAATTTGGTACAATAGGGATTCGAGTGAACGGACAGAGCTGGAATCCTGAAATTTGAAATTGAGATTATTGTTGGAGCATAGGATTGGGGAAATTTTGGAAATTCGTATTTATGTGTACGAATAGTACTAAATGGTACTAAATTTATTACAATTTGGATTTGGGTGAACGGATAGAACTGGAATCCTGAATTTTAAGTATTTTAATTTTATTTATTTTAATTTAAAGTATGAATTTTAGTAAACGGAAAGAGTTAGAATTTGCAACCCGTTCGCGGTAGGCTATAGAGGTAGAATTTGGATTAGGGTGACGGATAGTGTTTGAGTCCTGAAATTTGAAATTAAGATAACTATTGGAGTGTAGGACTGAGGTAGTAAGGGTACGAAAATTACTAAGTGGTGCTACCTGTGATACAATTTGGATTTGGGGGAACGGATAGAGCTGGAATCCTGGAATTCGGTCAGACTGCTGTTGGAGTATAAGATTGAGATGGAAGTAGTTTTTGAAATTCGTACTTATGGGTACGAAATGTACCAAATGGTACAACTTGGATTTGAGTGCACGGATAGCGCTGGAATCCTGTTATTTGGAATTATGGTTACTGTTTAAGTGAAGGATTAAGGTTGTTTTGGAAAATCGAATTGTACAGAATTTGGTACAATTTGTTTTTGTGTAAAGGGGTTTTTGGAAATTCGTCGTAGAAAGGTACGAAAAGTGCTAAAGTGTACTAAATATGGAATCCATTGTATTAGGCAAACGCGAAGAGCTAGAATTCTGAAATTTTGAACGAGTGGTCATTGATGGAGAGTTAGGAAGATGTACCAAAGGGTATTTAGAAACTCGACCTATAAGTGTACGAAAGGTACTAAAACTTTCTAAATTTGGAACCAATTGCATATTTTTAATGGATAAAGCTAGAATCTTCAAATTTGGTATGGGAATCAAGGTAGGGAAATGGCGTTGAAATAAGGATATGGTTTTGGAAGTTCGTATTTATGATTACGAGCAGTAATAAATTTGGATTTGGGTGAACGGATAAAGGTGGAATCCTAAAGTTTTGAATTAAGATTACTGTAGAGGTGTAGGATTGAGATAGTTTTGGAAATTCGTACCTTTGGGTACGAAAAGTACTAAATGGTACTAAATTTGGTACAATTTGGATTTGGATGAACGGAACTAAGATTACTGCCGGACAGTAGAATTGAGGTAGTTTTGGAAATTCGTACTTATGGGTAAGAAAACCACTAAATTTGGTACAATTTGAATTTTAGTAAACGGATAGTGTTGGAATTAGGAGTTAAGATTACTGCAGGAGTGTAGTATTGAGGAAATTTTGAAAAGTCGTACGTATGGGTACGAGAAGTACTAAATGGTACTAAATATGGTACAATATGGATTTGGGTGAACGGGTAGACCTGGAATCCTGAAATTTTTGTTTGGGAAAGAAATGGTACTAAATTTGATACAATTTGGATTCGGGTGAATTAATAGAGCTGGAATCCTGAAATTTGGAATTACGATTACAATCGAAAAGTAGGATTCAGGTTGTTTTGAAAAAGCAAACTTATGGTACTAAATTTAATACAATTTGTATGTAGGTGAACGGATAGCGGTGGAATCCTGCAATTTGAAAGTATGATTATTGTAGCCATGTTGCGTTGAGGAAGTTTTGAAAATTGGTACGAAAATTCTAAATTGTTCTAAATTTTTTTACAATTTTAATTTGGTTTAACGGAAAGAGTTTGAATCCTGAAATTTGGAAGTAAGATTACTACTAAAGTGAAGGATTGAGGTAGTTTTGGAAAATCTTACTTATGGATACGAAGAGTTCGACTTGATACTAAGTTTGGTACAATTTGGAATTGGACGAACGGATACAGCTGGAATCTTGAGATTTGGAATTACTGTAATTATTATGGAATTTACTGTAATTATGTTGTATTAATGTCCGTGTATGGCTGAGATATGTCGTCGAAATGCGTACCATAAGTATAGCAAAATTACTTAATGGTACTCAATTTGTTTTTGGGTGTAGGGACAGTGCTGGAATTTTTATTTTTTGGAGTTAGGGTGTGTATTGGTGTGCAACGTTGATCTCGCTGTTAATGTGTAAGGGTGAGATACGGCTGATCTTTTTGAAAATCGAACTTAAGGGGTACGTACAGTACTAAGATAAAAATAAATATTGATTAAAATTGGTATTAGTGCGACCAAATTTTCAGTGTTTGTCATTTCCATATTATATATTGTTTATTCCTTTTTTATATGCTTTCCGCATACGAAGTAGCGGGCATTTTGCTAGTCTATTATATATTTGAGCTTGGTGATAAGTGACTGACTGATTCATCATCAACGCCCAGCCAAAACGGCTAAAGCTATGAGCTTGGAATTTTACCAGTAGTTCACTGTTGGTACAAATGTGCGAGATAAGGCCGGGTTTTCGAAAATTCGTCCTGGAAACACAAAAAATCTCAACAACAAAAATCCTTATTTTTTGCTATATAAATAAAAATATTTATCGTAAACCACTTAAAACCACATTAGAAGTTTTTCTTCCGTTTCAACAGATGTCGCAATTGTATAGTATTAACGTAATGTAAGCAGTAAAAACCAACCGATCCTGATTTACGTGTCTGGAGTAATTTTGTTTTCACTTAACAGATGTCGCACAACAGATTTTCTTTTTTAAACAAAAAAAATATTACAAACGAATTTGGAAAATTTTGGTTTTAATTTTAAGATTAAAACAAAATTTAGTTCAATAATGTTAAGTTTTCTACTGTTTAAAATATCATTAGGGCAATAAAATCAGAAATCGGCCAGAAGTAACAACAACAAAAACTGTATGTACTTGATTTCTTGGTCTTGGTCTAAATGTTTGCAAATCAGTTAAAGTGCAAAAAAATTGTGAATATTCCCACGATTTATTTGCAATTAAGAATTTTTATGGCGTTCTTGGTATATAGAAATGTAGAGTCTATAACTTTTCGTCACTAAATAATTTAGGAAATCAATAATAGACCACAAACCAGAATCAAATTTTGGTTTTGTAATTGAAAACGATTTTGGAATATGTGCGTTACGTGAAAAAGTCAGAAAAGCATTATCACAAAGGGATATGAAAAACCACTGCTCTCCCCGTAAAATATAGGGAAACGAATTTTCTACAGAGAAGATTTCAAGCCCTTTAAAGTACTTTGATGACGTTCTATTTTCTAATGAGACGAACATTGTGTTGTATTATTACGATGGGACCCAAAAAGTTTGGCGCAACAATCTTACAACCCTGGAAAATAAAAATGTAATACATACTGAAAACTTCGGAGAACTATAAGTTATGGTACTGGCATAGACAAACGAATTGTATAGACAAAAGATTACTCATTCTGTGTGCTGTCAACAGACTCAAACCAAAATACTGAATATTTTTCGAAGGCGATTTTTGAGAAAAATTGCAAGATTTTCTTTTACATTTTTATCCGAGGATGTAGATTCCGTCAAAAACTAACTTTAGAGAGTTGTATTTATTGTAATTTTAATTGAGTTGTTCTGTCAAGAAACTCGATGTTAAGAATATTGTTTAGAGCATTCCTTTGTCTATATGTACATTTAATTTGTCTATGGCAAAAGGTTGGATATGAAGCAATGACTTTAGGTAAAATAAGTTTTCTGAGGTTTATTTGAAGATCTTCAGAAACTTATTTAACGACAACATCAAAATTGTGGGTTTTGGAACCTGAAAATCAAAAAAGTAGATATAATATAAAATCTACCAGGACAAGACATTCTAGACGTAAATCTTATTTACAAAAACTTTATGGATTCATCTGAGGACAAAAGCTGGAACAAGACCCTTCACTAATATGCGAAACTTATTAAAGATCAATGGCAAAAATATCAATCAAATATGACATTTCGAAATGTATTTTTTCATATCGTGTAAAGTACCCTTACCTATGCATATAACTTACATTTAAAATTAATGTTCAGTGAAAAACAAATTTGTGTTTTGAATGATGGTTAATGAATGACTATAATATATTTGATTTCTAAGACGATCCGAAATCAAATTCGTTCGAATTACTACCAAACGCCTTTCGTTGTAGAAAATGGTTGTTCGACTGAAAACAAAAAACAAACAAAAATATCTCATATATAAACAAAACGTAGCTCAGGTAGCAGTGGCAGGTGGCAATAGCAATATTAAGCATCACAAGTAGTGCAATTGCAAAACGATTGAAGACCAGACTATAAACCGGATTATGGCGGTTTTAAGCTCGAGTTGTTTCCGTGCTGTATGAAGGGTTTGCTTTTTATTTGTTTTACAAGATGACCCACGGTATTATATAAAGCTGGAGAAGTTGGTGTTTTAATAAAAAAATGTGCTTTTTTCTTTTGTATTGTGGTGAATCTATGTAAACGTTATGCAATGGTGAAATTTCCAAAAACTTTGCAATTGTTGTAGTATAAATAAGGGCGCATCAATTATTCTAAAAGATGTCGCACAAAATGGTTTTTTCGTTCATTAGTAGGATTCATTTTTGCTGTTATCGATAATTGTCGGTAAAATTAAAATGCTTATAACTTCGATAATAAACGAATTTTTTCGGTAAGATAACGAGGAATAAAAAGTAGTCGCTAGCCTCTAGCGACACAAACAGTGATGTCAACTTTTCTTTATGTTTTTAGTCATAATTTTGGTATTTAATTTTACCGATTTTTGCCGGTAACAGCAAAAATTAGTTACAGAATCCCACCACAGGTTTGTGTACCCTCAAATTACTCGACATCGAAAATAATTAATATAGTTTTCTAAAAAATGAAGTTATATTTTGTATATGATTAAATTCTTAATAATACTACACAAATATACACAAAAATACATCATAAGACCTCTGCCCCCTATTAACTATTTGACAATATGCCCGTCCGTGTACTCGATAATTTGTAATAATTAGTACAAATATTTCGAATCTTGATAGTTTCGAAACATTTGTAATTTGATATGAAGGACATAGGCTACTAATTTTTACAGTAAAACACAAAAATTCCACTTATATTAGTTGGTAGTCCGAGGCTCAATATTTACCACATAGACACGCGATTTCCTGTAGGGTTATTGTAGCGGAAGCGTCCATTTTTACGTTACAGACTCATTCAATCAATTTTGCTGCAAATTAAGTATAGTACACATTGACAAGCAAAACTGACAGTCATCGAGGTCTATTTCGTGAATATCAAAGCCTAACTGAAAAATTTCTTTTGTAATATCTAAATAATACCGTATATATTGTATTTAAAATGTTTTTCGCTAAATAAAAGTTGTTATTTGAAGGAAAATTGTCCTAAAAGTACGTTGGCTGTCATTTTTGATTGATAGTGTGTACTCCCCTTTAAGCGGGGTACACACAATCAGTTTTGACTGTCAGTTTTGCTCAAGTAATCGTTTGCTTGCCAGTGCACCCTTCATTTTTGTCAGTCATCATTCAACCACAAAATATTATGTGGTTGCTGGATAGTTTGAAATTTATCGATATTTCCGAAAAATCGACAGTCAAAACTGTTCGTGTGTACCCCGCTTTAGAATATAGGGTTTTCGGAATATCTACAAAATATTTTCAATACACGTTGGTATAGCCCTCATTTAACCATACCGGCCGTGCGAAATATTAGCAACATAGGTTTAGGTTTTGAAGTATTTTAAAGTTTAAAGACAAAACTTTCAATCGACTTTGGTCCGTCATCATACCATCAATTTTATACAGCATGTCTTACATTAAGTTCAGGTTGTCACTGCATTTCTAGTTTTACCGTTTCATTTGCGAGAGGATTCTTAGTATCACAGAAATCATCATTTGTAATGATTAGTAGATTAATTTTTTCAATTTCACTGTCGCTTTAAATTTCCACTTTTTTACATTTCTGAAGAGTAAAATATAACTGTTTTGTAAAATATTAAGAATGATAGATTTGTGCATACCGTTTGTTCCTTACACAAAAGTATGAAACAAAAGCGCAACTTTTAAATGCATTTTTAACGCGTTGCGAGGGGTAAATTGCTTTAGGTACTTTTCTAACGAATTCAATAAAATTCAATAAAAACGGAAAAGGAAAAAAGGTTTTAATTTGCATACTAAACTTGGTACCTCTGGTTTTGTGTGAACAGATAGATTTCTAAACTGATATTTAGTATTGGTGCTGAGATAAAGTGGTGATTTTAAAATATAGTTCTGTAAGTTTACAAATGGGGATCACTGGGGTTGTGTAAACAGACAGAACTAAAAGCAAGCTCAATTTTTACAGACGGGTAGAGTTTTTGATAATTAGTGTTTTCGCGGTACGAATATTACTAAATGTTAATTAACATTAAAGTGCTGGTATTAACTAACAAAGAAATCACAGTTTTTTGCCTTCAAATAATACAATACCATAAGATGCGAAGGGAAGGAGGGAGGGAGAGACATATTTGCTTTACGATTGTAGACTTTAATTTTTGGAGATAAGTCGATTTACGTCAAACTATATCGCGAACGATTCGATTTATGTAGTCCTTTTTGAAAACTACAAACTTGATTTTTAGAAAAAGATAAATAGTAACACTCTTGACTGTCGTAAGTAGCATTACTGGCTTTTATTTTGATAAAAAAAGTTGTAAATGGGAAATGGAGACATTATATTCTGAATTTTGGTCAATTTATTTATTATCCTGCGACGATGATAGGGCGAAGGTAATTAATTATGAAAGTTTTTAAATAATTGAATTAATCGAGCTAACATGACCTAAGGAATTTGTATTGAAAACGTGAGTTCTATCGAAGCGCATTTATTTTTATATTAATTACCGACTTTTGAGAATCTCCATCCAAGGGCGTAGCCAGAATCGTTTTGATAGGATGTAGGGGTGTGGCTGCTGTCATATACCTACCTACGCCCATGTCGTCATCTGTTGACTACCTTCGCCAACCTAGTTTGCATCAATGTAACAGAGAAATTTTCTTCTTCCATTGATGTGCTTTCCTTTTTAGTAATCTTACTACGTTGAATTTTCTGCACATACTTTTTTGACCATTTCGATCCTGCATATCATTTTCGTAACCACCGGGATCCTCGAATGTCAAATCGCAGGTTAAAAATTGTAACAGAAATCCTGAAAATTCCGAAAATGGGGAGGTACTTTATATGGGGGCTATAACAAAACATGGGCCTATAACGACAATTTTTCACGGAGAACTTTCGAGACCTTAAGAACCTTAAGTGTAATAATAATTTTAGCTAAAACCATCAAAATACCGAAAATCGGGAGGTACTGTTATGTGGGAAAAATACCTAAACCTTGTCCTATGTTGGCAAATTTTGTTGGAGTAGTGTTGTGACAGCTAAGAACCGTGAATGTCAAACTACTGCTTGTTTGGTTAAAATGTTTAGCTAAATCCTTCAAAATATCCAAAATCGGGCGGTACTGTTATATGGGGGCTATACCTAAACATGGACCTATGTTGACAGTTTGTGATGGAGTAGTGCTGTGATCTCTAATAGCATTGAATGTCAAATTTCAGCTCCTTTGGTTAAAAGTTATAGCAAAGACCCTCAAAATACCGAAAATAGGGAAGTACCGGAGTGCTTATGTCAAATTTGATTCCCTCCTCTTCCCCACTTTCTTTTCTTAAACGCATATTTAAAAATTCCTAGTTGACTTGAAATGTAACAACGGCAAGAAGATATGTACTAAAGTAATCAGTACTACTAGCTGGTTACTAATGGCCATGTTGAGAGACAACTTCCTTTTTAATCTGCCTTATAAGTTTTGGATAGCCAACGAACATACACCTGTCGCAAGTTAAGAAAAATTACCAAGATCTCAGGCATAACTTCTTTGGTTTTCTACGTTTGCATTGTTATTTACAACTTGCATCAATTTGTCAAGCCACAGAATCAAAGATACAAACACACATTCATTGGTTCTGTTTCGGTTCTCTGCTTAATTTGTAATCTTCTCCACCAAATACTTTCTGCATTCCTGTTGTACAACTATTCAGCAGTTTGAGTTGCACACGGTTCGTGTTTAAGCTTTTATAATTCATAAAATAATATTACAAAATTCCATTCCTAACCTTCCTAATATTAACGGTGCGAAATTTTAATACACTTATAACCGGTTTCAATTTCGTTCCAAATTGCTTTGTTTGACTGAAAAGAAATATAAATTAAATATTTTTCAGTCGATCACGAACGCTGATTGGCACCACCTGGGGAGTTTGCCATTCTCCTACCAGGCGCTTCTTCCCGGGTGGCGGATGGGAAGGGGGTCACTGCAATGTGTGGAGTCGGAGCCGACCTTGGGCAACCAAAGGGTCTTTGGACCCCTCGTGGACCAAAAATTTGATCGGGGTAGATCCCTTAAATAAATTTACTAAAATGGGGGAAAAGGAGAAATAAAGTTACGGTGCAGGGAGTTAATAACCCAATACCGGCGGCAAGCGTTGGTGTGACCACAAGGCATGTGTCGTCGAAATCACGCGATTGTGATCCGGCTGTTTTAGGTGTGGATGCCTTGGCACCTACAGCTGTACCTATTACAAGTGCATCAATTCCAACTTCAACTAATATTAATCTAGAAACAGTTGAGGATCTTAATGGGACTGTAAATAATCTTACAGACGTTCTTCTCCTTTGCCATAAGGAATCCTGTCCACTAACCTATCCTGGGAAGAAATCTCAGCCCGTGTGGTGGAACAAGGAACACCAGGGCGCATGAGACTAAACTCGACATTGATTGGGACTCGTATAAGGTGAGTTTTAATAAATACAAGAGTGAGAGAAGAGAAAAAATCTTGGGTTAATTTTTGTGAGTCAGTAGAAGGAGTCAACGACGCAGCTAGGTTTCGAAGATCAATCCATCGGAAGTATCACGAAGCCAGATGGTGCGTGGACAGACTCTGCTACTGAGACTCTTAACCTATTGACAGAGACCCACTTCCCAGGCTTTAAGGATGCGGATGTATATTCCAGGATCATGCTCGATGGCATATACAATAAGCCGGGCCTTCCAACTGCCCAAAATGGCATATTCGGGATCGTGTTATACGGTGCATTCCATAATTAATGTCACTATTTAGTATACTATCACCATTGCATTTTTCGAACATGTCAATAGATTTAAGAACATTGAAATATTTGAGGCATTGTATGTATGCATTACTACATAAGATATGAACTTATAGTTAATACCCTAGAGAGACGGCAGAGTTAATTTGCATTAAAAATGTCCTAATTTGAATTAATTTTTCACCCTGACAGATAGTATCTGCATTTATGAAACAGCTGTTTGTGTTGTTTGTTTGTACCCAGCAGACCATTTCATAAAGCTTTACAAAAGTTCGCCAAAATATACGAAACAAATACACTTTCTACCTTTGATCTTTTCACCACGATGAAGCAAAAATAAATTTAACTTATTCGCGATATTTTTGAGTCTTTTTATTATTTTAAAAATATTGCAATACTTTAAAAAACATTTGAGGAAGATATAATTTTCGATAGAATTGGTATGGTGGGTGATGAAATTCTTTGTGAAAATAAAAATTTGAAAAAGATATTTGTTAGAAGGCGTGAAAAACGATTAGCTGCTGTTCTACTCGCGAAAGACCACTACTTATTTTGAAGAAACGCGAAAATTGCTGATTTGCTTTCCATTTTTATTTTTTTAAACATGGAAATTTTACAAAAGACAATTGATTTCAACAGCATTGCCATATTGAAATTGCTAAATTCAGTTTAAATTTCCTTTGATTTTGTGCATTAAGAATGTGGATAATGCACGAATTAATTTGAATAAAGGCAGTTAATGCAAATAACCGCTGCCGTCTGTCTAGGGTGTATGATATGAACTGATAATTATTTCTTCTTTTAGAATTTAACTTCATAATAATCAACTTCTTAAGATGTCTTTTCAACATAATCGTAGCATTTTCAAATAACTACAAAATGAACTAAAAATAACTTTTACGGTTAATACCGTAAAAAGGAAGGGGGAAAAATGTTTATGTCAAATGTGAACCCCTACTCTTCCCCACATTCTTTTCTTAAACGCATATTTAAAAATTCCCAGTTAACTTTAAATGTAACAACGGCAAGAAGATATGTACTAAAGTAATCAGTACTACTAGCTGGTTACTAATGGCCATGTTGAGAGACAACTTCCTTTTTAATCTGCCTTATAACTTTTGGATAGCCAATGAACATACACCTGTCGTAAGTTAAGAAAAATTATTTAAAAGTGAAAAAAAATCCATAATGAATTCCATACAAAACCAAGATCTCTGGCATAACTCCTTTGGTCTTCTACGTTTGCATTGTTATTTACAACTTGCATCAATTTGTCAAGCCACAGAATCAAAGATACAAACACACATTCATTGGTTCTGTTTCGGTTCTCTGCTTAATTTGTAATCTTCTCCACCAAATACTTTCTGCATTCCTGTTGTACAACTATTCAGCAGTTTGAGTTGCACACGGTTCGTGTTTAAGCTTTTATCTATATATATAAATGAGCTTGGTGATAAGTGATTGACTGACTGACTGACTGACTGACTGACTGACTGACTCATCATCAACGCCCAGCCAAAACCGCTAAAGCTAGGACCTTGAAATTTTACCAGTGGGTCACTGTTGATGCAAATGTGCGAGATAAGGCCGGGTTTTAGAAAATTCGTCCTGGAACCACAAAAAATAACTACAACAAAAATCCTTATTTTTCATTATTATTACGTACTTATGCACTTAGTTGGCCCTCTGCAAGACATGTGTCAAATTAACAATGCTATAACTTCATGATACCGTAAACGATCACACATAATTTCAAATTTTGTAGTTTACTTCTAGGCGCACTTATTTTATCGTAAACCACTAAATAATAGAAAGACAAGACATTTGTTATCTTCCATTGCAACAGATGTCGTGAATAACTAAATGTTTGCAAATCAATGAAAGTCATAACTGTTAAATTTCAACATCTGTAATTTGAAGAAATCGCTAAATAATTAATGAAATCAATAATAGGCCCCAGCAATATAGGAATTTGGTATGGAAATCAACGTTGGGAAGTGGTGCTTCTAAAAGGAAATGGTTTGGAAAATTACCAATCATGTATACGAAAAGTACTAAATGGTACTAAATGTAGTACAATTTAGATTTGGGTGAACGTAAAGAGCTGGAAACCTGAAATTCGGAATTAAGGTTACTGTTGTAGTGTAAGATTGAGATATGAGGGTAGTTTTGGAAATTCGTGCTTATGTGTACGAAAAGTACTAAGTAGTACTAAATTTGGTACAATAGGGATTTGGGTGAACAGATAGAGCTGGAATCCTGATATTTGGAATTGAGATTACTGTTGGAGTGTAGGATTGAAGAACTTTTGGAAATTCGTACTTATGTGTATGAAAAGTACTAAATGGTACTAAATTTGATACAATGGGGATTTGTGTGAACGGATAAAAGCTGGAATCTCGAAATTTGGAATTGAGATTACTGGTGGGGTGTAGGATTGAGGTAGTTTTGAAAATTCGTACTTATGCGTACGAAAAGCACTAAATGGTACTAAATTTAGTACCATTTGGATTTGAATGAACGGAAAGAGCTGGAAACCTGAAATTTGGAATTAATATTACTGTTGAAGTGTAGGATTGAGATATGAGGGTGGTTTTGGAAATTAGTAATTATGTGTACGGAAAGTACTAAATGGAACTAAATTTTGTATAATGGGTATTTGGGTGAACGGATAGCTCTGGAATCTGATTTGGGTGAACGGATAGAGTTTGATTCCTCAAATTTGGACTGAGGATCACAGATGAAGAGTAAGAAAGATGCACTAAAGGGTTTTTGGAAACTTGAGTGTACGAAAAGTACTAAATGGTACTAAATTTAGTACAATTTGGATTTGGGTGAACGGATAGAGCTGGATTCCTTAAATTTGGAATTTATATTACTGTTGGAGTGTAGGACTGGGGAAGTTTTGGAATTTCTTACTTATGTGAATGAAAAGTACTAAATGGTACTAAATTTGGGACAATGGGGATTTGGGTGAACGGATATAGTTGGAATCTCGAAATTTGGAATTGAGATTACTGGTGGGGTGTAGAATTGAGGTAGTTTTGAAAATTCGTACTTATGGGTACGAAAAGTACTAAATGGTACTAAATTTAGTGCAATTTGGATTTGGGTGAACGTATGTATGTAGCTGGAAACCTGAAATTTGGAATTAAGATTACTGTGAAGTGTAGGACTGAGATATGAGGGTGGTTTTGGAAATTCGTACTTATGTGTTCGAAAAGCACTAAATTTGGTACAATAGGGATTCGAGTGAACGGACAGAGCTGGAATCCTGAAATTTGAAATTGAGATTATTGTTGGAGCATAGGATTGGGGAAATTTTGGAAATTCGTATTTATGTGTACGAATAGTACTAAATGGTACTAAATTTATTACAATTTGGATTTGGGTGAACGGATAGAACTGGAATCCTGAATTTTAAGTATTTTAATTTTATTTATTTTAATTTAAAGTATGAATTTTAGTAAACGGAAAGAGTTAGAATTTGCAACCCGTTCGCGGTAGGCTATAGAGGTAGAATTTGGATTAGGGTGACGGATAGTGTTTGAGTCCTGAAATTTGAAATTAAGATAACTATTGGAGTGTAGGACTGAGGTAGTAAGGGTACGAAAATTACTAAGTGGTGCTACCTGTGATACAATTTGGATTTGGGGGAACGGATAGAGCTGGAATCCTGGAATTCGGTCAGACTGCTGTTGGAGTATAAGATTGAGATGGAAGTAGTTTTTGAAATTCGTACTTATGGGTACGAAATGTACCAAATGGTACAACTTGGATTTGAGTGCACGGATAGCGGTGGAATCCTGTTATTTGGAATTATGGTTACTGTTTAAGTGAAGGATTAAGGTTGTTTTGGAAAATCGAATTGTACAGAATTTGGTACAATTTGTTTTTGTGTAAAGGGGTTTTTGGAAATTCGTCGTAGAAAGGTACGAAAAGTGCTAAAGTGTACTAAATATGGAATCCATTGTATTAGGCAAACGCGAAGAGCTAGAATTCTGAAATTTTGAACGAGTGGTCATTGATGGAGAGTTAGGAAGATGTACCAAAGGGTATTTAGAAACTCGACCTATAAGTGTACGAAAGGTACTAAAACTTTCTAAATTTGGAACCAATTGCATATTTTTAATGGATAAAGCTAGAATCTTCAAATTTGGTATGGGAATCAAGGTAGGGAAATGGCGTTGAAATAAGGATATGGTTTTGGAAGTTCGTATTTATGATTACGAGCAGTAATAAATTTGGATTTGGGTGAACGGATAAAGGTGGAATCCTAAAGTTTTGAATTAAGATTACTGTAGAGGTGTAGGATTGAGATAGTTTTGGAAATTCGTACCTTTGGGTACGAAAAGTACTAAATGGTACTAAATTTGGTACAATTTGGATTTGGATGAACGGAACTAAGATTACTGCCGGACAGTAGAATTGAGGTAGTTTTGGAAATTCGTACTTATGGGTAAGAAAACCACTAAATTTGGTACAATTTGAATTTTAGTAAACGGATAGTGTTGGAATTAGGAGTTAAGATTACTGCAGGAGTGTAGTATTGAGGAAATTTTGAAAAGTCGTACGTATGGTACTAAATATGGTACAATATGGATTTGGGTGAACGGGTAGACCTGGAATCCTGAAATTTTTGTTTGGGAAAGAAATGGTACTAAATTTGATACAATTTGGATTCGGGTGAATTAATAGAGCTGGAATCCTGAAATTTGGAATTACGATTACAATCGAAAAGTAGGATTCAGGTTGTTTTGAAAAAGCAAACTTATGGTACTAAATTTAATACAATTTGTATGTAGGTGAACGGATAGCGGTGGAATCCTGCAATTTGAAAGTATGATTATTGTAGCCATGTTGCGTTGAGGAAGTTTTGAAAATTGGTACGAAAATTCTAAATTGTTCTAAATTTTTTTACAATTTTAATTTGGTTTAACGGATAAAGTTTGAATCCTGAAATTTGGAAGTAAGATTACTACTAAAGTGAAGGATTGAGGTAGTTTTGGAAAATCTTACTTATGGATACGAAGAGTTCGACTTGATACTAAGTTTGGTACAATTTGGAATTGGACGAACGGATACAGCTGGAATCTTGAGATTTGGAATTACTGTAATTATTATGGAATTTACTGTAATTATTTTGTATTAATGTCCGTGTATGGCTGAGATATGTCGTCGAAATGCGTACCATAAGTATAGCAAAATTACTTAATGGTACTCAATTTGTTTTTGGGTGTAGGGACAGTGCTGGAATTTTTATTTTTTGGAGTTAGGGTGTGTATTGGTGTGCAACGTTGATCTCGCTGTTAATGTGTAAGGGTGAGATACGGCTGATCTTTTTGAAAATCGAACTTAAGGGGTACGTACAGTACTAAGATAAAAATAAATATTGATTAAAATTGGTATTAGTGCGACCAAATTTTCAGTGTTTGTCATTTCCATATTATATATTGTTTATTCCTTTTTTATATGCTTTCCGCATACGAAGTAGCGGGCATTTTGCTAGTAATTCATAAAATAATATTACAAAATTCCATTCCTAACCTTCCTAATATTAACGGTGCGAAATTTTAATACACTTATAACCGGTTTCAATTTCGTTCCAAATTGCTTTGTTTGACTGAAAAGAAATATAAATTAAATATTTTTCAGTCGATCACGAACGCTGATTGGCACCACCTGGGGAGTTTGCCATTCTCCTACCAGGCGCTTCTTCCCGGGTGGCGGATGGGAAGGGGGTCACTGCAATGTGTGGAGTCGGAGCCGACCTTGGGCAACCAAAGGGTCTTTGGACCCCTCGTGGACCAAAAATTTGATCGGGGTAGATCCCTTAAATAAATTTACTAAAATGGGGGAAAAGGAGAAATAAAGTTACGGTGCAGGGAGTTAATAACCCAATACCGGCGGCAAGCGTTGGTGTGACCACAAGGCATGTGTCGTCGAAATCACGCGATTGTGATCCGGCTGTTTTAGGTGTGGATGCCTTGGCACCTACAGCTGTACCTATTACAAGTGCATCAATTCCAACTTCAACTAATATTAATCTAGAAACAGTTGAGGATCTTAATGGGACTGTAAATAATCTTACAGACGTTCTTCTCCTTTGCCATAAGGAATCCTGTCCACTAACCTATCCTGGGAAGAAATCTCAGCCCGTGTGGTGGAACAAGGAACACCAGGGCGCATGAGACTAAACTCGACATTGATTGGGACTCGTATAAGGTGAGTTTTAATAAATACAAGAGTGAGAGAAGAGAAAAAATCTTGGGTTAATTTCTGTGAGTCAGTAGAAGGAGTCAACGACGCAGCTAGGTTTCGAAGATCAATCCATCGGAAGTATCACGAAGCCAGATGGTGCGTGGACAGACTCTGCTACTGAGACTCTTAACCTATTGACAGAGACCCACTTCCCAGGCTTTAAGGATGCGGATGTATATTCCAGGATCATGCTCGATGGCATATACAATAAGCCGGGCCTTCCAACTGCCCAAAATGGCATATTCGGGATCGTGTTATACGGTGCATTCCATAATTAATGTCACTATTTAGTATACTATCACCATTGCATTTTTCGAACATGTCAATAGATTTAAGAACATTGAAATATTTGAGGCATTGTATGTATGCATTACTACATAAGATATGAACTTATAGTTAATACCCTAGAGAGACGGCAGAGTTAATTTGCATTAAAAATGTCCTAATTTGAATTAATTTTTCACCCTGACAGATAGTATCTGCATTTATGAAACAGCTGTTTGTGTTGTTTGTTTGTACCCAGCAGACCATTTCATAAAGCTTTACAAAAGTTCGCCAAAATATACGAAACAAATACACTTTCTACCTTTGATCTTTTCACCACGATGAAGCAAAAATAAATTTAACTTATTCGCGATATTTTTGAGTCTTTTTATTATTTTAAAAATATTGCAATACTTTAAAAAACATTTGAGGAAGATATAATTTTCGATAGAATTGGTATGGTGGGTGATGAAATTCTTTGTGAAAATAAAAATTTGAAAAAGATATTTGTTAGAAGGCGTGAAAAACGATTAGCTGCTGTTCTACTCGCGAAAGACCACTACTTATTTTGAAGAAACGCGAAAATTGCTGATTTGCTTTCCATTTTTATTTTTTTAAACATGGAAATTTTACAAAAGACAATTGATTTCAACAGCATTGCCATATTGAAATTGCTAAATTCAGTTTAAATTTCCTTTGATTTTGTGCATTAAGAATGTGGATAATGCACGAATTAATTTGAATAAAGGCAGTTAATGCAAATAACCGCTGCCGTCTGTCTAGGGTGTATGATATGAACTGATAATTATTTCTTCTTTTAGAATTTAACTTCATAATAATCAACTTCTTAAGATGTCTTTTCAACATAATCGTAGCATTTTCAAATAACTACAAAATGAACTAAAAATAACTTTTACGGTTAATACCGTAAAAAGGAAGGGGGTAAAATGTTTATGTCAAATGTGAACCCCTACTCTTCCCCACATTCTTTTCTTAAACGCATATTTAAAAATTCCCAGTTAACTTTAAATGTAACAACGGCAAGAAGATATGTACTAAAGTAATCAGTACTACTAGCTGGTTACTGATGGCCATGTTGTGAAGACAACTTCCTTTTTAGTCTGCCTTATAACTTTTGGATAGCCAACGAACATACACCTGTCGTAAGTTAAGAAAACCTTATTTACAAGTGAAATAAAATCCATATTGAATTCCATACAAAACCAAGATCTCTGGCATAACTTTTTTGGTTTTCTACGTTTGCATTGTTATTTACGACTTCCATCAATTTGTCAAGCCACAGAATCAAAGATACAAACACACATTAATCGGTTTTGTTTCGGTTCTCAGCTTAATTTGCCCTCTTCTCCAAATACTTTCTGTATTCCTGTTGTACACGTATTCAGCAGTTTGAGGTATACATTTGGTCCATAACGAGCCGGATAAAAGACAAGACAGAGAGATTACAGCTTCTTAGGCATACTGCAGAAGACAGGTTTGTTCGATTGGTCGTTTGTGCGCTCACGTTAGTTAATTAAGGGAGATCAAATCAGTTCGATAACAAACAACACCGTTGTGCGACGGGAAGTAATCCAAAAAAGAAGTTTCATTCGTTTAAAAAATCTATAGTTGCCGGAAAACTAATATAAAAGGCCATATAGTTGCCGGGAAACTAGGATAGAAACCCCTTAAGTTGCCGGAAAACTAGTATAACACCCCTTAAGTTGCCGGAAAACTCGGATCAACCCCCTAAATTTGCTGGAAAACTGGGATATCAAAACTTGAAAGTGTTGTTATTCTTGGAAATTGTGAACTTAACCTTCAAAACTTGCCGTCGGTGCAGTAAGTGCAAAGGAATTTAAAAGTAAGTGGTAAATGTTCAGTTAAATCCAGTGTGAATTCGTTGCAAAAAATCCATATCAACAAGTACAGCTTACTTCCTTTGATTATCAACGTATTTTGAAAAAGTCCAACAGTGCTTAAAATCAAAATAAATCATTCCAAATCTAATTCAGTGTATATTTCTTCTTTCGATTATTAATACTAAGCATTCCAGAACATTTTATTTAGTCCAAAGGTGTCAAATAATTCGTGGCAGAATTCATCTTGCGTGTAAATTCACGCTCCGCTTCAAGCGTTCCTATTTCTAACATTGTAGTCACAGTTTCATGTTGTTACATATGCTGGTGAGCGAGCTAGTATGTGTCCATAAGCGTGTTTAACGACCAGATATGTTTTAAAAGATACATTCGCACAGTGGGTCGAGTAGTAACATATTTTTTATTCCGTTGATTGAAATAACTTTTTCGCTTTGTACTCTAATTGCAGCATACAAAGTTTTTTTATGTTAATGTGTCGTACTAAAACAGATTGCAAAATTTGTTCATTGGATTCAATTTATGTCAGTCTCTGTTCGTAAATTTCAGCGTTCGTTTTTTGAGTTGATTATGATTCATCATCACTCGAAGCAAAACTTCAATATTTATTTGTTAGCAAAGTCAAGCTCTCCATACAATTTTATCTCTATTGCATTCACCCCATATTGCAGTTTCTAAGTTTCTGAGGTTGCGATATCATGTCTTTGGAATAATTTATACGATTTGCAGATAGTTTGGTGGCGTTCGAAGCTTCACAAAACAGCAAATAATTGACTGTAACCACCCGTTGTGTTGTGTTTCCGAGTTCGATACCATTAAACACAAATACGTTATGTCCTACTCCACACACTGTCGTATCATCTCCAAGCTTAATGAAGCCATTGAAAATTTACCGTCTAACGGCCCCCATCCAAGTCCTAGCCCCAAATCAGCCTCCAATTCGAATTTCCATCTGCTTCCAATCGAACTTTCCATCTTCTATGGTGACTATAATTCATCGCCTTCGTTCCGCGACATGTTTACGGCGGTATGTGTTAGTAACTCTAAGTTAACTCCAGTTGAAAGGCTCTTCCATTTGTTCCATAAGACAAAGGGTGATGTCCATGGCATAGTGTCTAAAAGTCCTCTGACTAATGATGGTTTCAGTAGTACCTGGAGCAACCTATGTTCTCGTTATGAGAACAAGCGGGTTGTGGTAAATGGACAGCTAAGGGCACTACTCAACCTCATCCCTATCTGATCTGAAAACGCAACTTCTCTAAAAGACCTCCAACGAGATATTAACGCCTGTATCGAAGCTTTGAAGTGTCACCAAATCGATGTCGAGAGCTGGAATCCGATATTTGTGTTTCTGTGCTCCGACTGTCTCCCTGATTCCACTCTCACATTCTGGGAACAGACATTGAGCGACAAAACCGTAATTCCAAATTGGTCGGACCTGGACGCATTCCTGACCAGTAGGTACAGAACTTTGGAATCTGTCTTCGAGATGAAAAATCTTCACGAGAGTAAGCCTATATTCCCAAAATCCAAACGTTCAACTACATCTAGAAATGACAATGGCAAAATTAAGGCATTTCAGGCAAAGGTATCTCAAACTGGATGTTGACTGTGTCCAAAGCAGTTCCATATAATTAGGAAATGCCCCAGGTTCTTGAGTATGGAGTACAATCAGAGATTAGACGAAATAAAAAAATAGCAATCTGTGCCTAAACTGTTTCTCTAGTGCTCATTTGCACAAGAACTGCAAGAGCAAACACTCATGTTTTAAATGTAACAAAAGGCATAATACTTTACCCCATAGGGATGCTATTAGTAACCCAGCAAAATTTGAAGGAAGGGGTTCCATGCGATGACGTGATTTCATGGCATTGGTTCAAACGAAATCGTGAAATATCCGATCTTTTCATTAGCATTTGAATCAATGCAAAGGAAGTCGTGAAAGATCCGATCTTTTTATCAGCATTTGAACCCATGCAAATGAAATAGTTAAAGATTCGATCTTTTCATCAGCATTTGAACCCATTCCATCGATCCAATAGAGATGAATTTTGTGTTTTTATTTATAAAATTTTTTCTAAATATATAAGAAAGAGTTGTAATCTCCCAAATTGCTAAGCTTTTTGATCCAGCTGGTTGGTTGGCTGCAAAGGATTTGGATGGACAAAATCGAATGGGATCAAGATTTCTCAACAGATTCTCTTTACTTATGGAAAACATTCCATACCCAGTATCCATTTACTGATCGAATCCGGATCCCTAGATGGATCCGCTTTGCCCCTGACGCAGAAATTCTGTTCCATGGATTTTCAGTTGCTTCGGAGAAGGCGTATGCGGCGACTTTTTACATGATAGCCGTTTATCCATCAGGAATACATACTACTCTGATATCTTCCAAAACAAAAGTTGCACCACTCAAAACTATTTCAATACCCCGGTTGGAACTCTGTGCTGCTGTCCTCCTAGGCGATATGATAGACAACTTACTTCCTCAATTCGACGTTCAAAATTATACTGTATTTTGTTGTACAGATTCAACAATCGTGTTGTCCTGGTTGTCTAAACCACCTTGTCGTTGGTATACTTTCGTCGCCAACCGAATCTACAAAATAATCCAAGTCGTTGACCACACTTCATGGTTTCATGTTGAGTCCACGCTGAATCCGACAGATTTAGCAAGCAGAGCAGTGTACCCCACAGATTTAGTTGATAACTCATTATGGTGGAAGGGTCCAAACTGGTTATCCGAACCAATGGCCAAAATCCACTCAGCACCCGGAATACCAGACAGAATTAGGAAAGAAAGCAGTAAAAGCCCAACAGTTCGATGATATTTTAGAGATGTTCTCGTGCTATTCCAGAGCCATGACTCGCATGCGTATGTGTACAGGTTTATCCAAGCACAACATATAAAAACGATTACCGAAGAAAAGACACCCGCCTTATATCATTTCTTTAAGTATCCTTCGTTCGAAAACGATTAGCGTCCATAATCCAAACAGCAATGTACCAATGGTGTTTCCAATGGAAAATGCCGCATACTCAATTTTCCATTGGAAACTCCATCCCTTCAAAAAGTAAGCTTTTGAATTTGACCCCTTCCTCGATACAGATGGCCTTATACGTGTGTGCAGTCGCTTGTAAGCTGCTCCAAACCTCACAACGAAAAGCATCCAATCATAGTCCCATACAAAAGCGTATATTCCAATCTTTTCGTAAAATTTGTTCATCGAATAACTCTGCATGGAGGTAACCAGTTGGTACACCGACTTGCACGTAGTCAATACTGGATACCAAAAGTCCAAAACTTAATAAAATCTTTAATCCATAAGTGCAAACCTTTAGTGCGATTCTGTAAGTCCTTAACGACAGAATTAACGACGAATGTCGGTAGTTAACGATAATTTTCGGTAAGTGATATTCTGTAACCAATTTTAACGATTTTTGCCGGTAAATTTTGTCGTTAATTACCGAAAATTATTGTTAAGTTAACAACCAAAAAAAGTAGTTGTTAAGTCTTAACGAAACTACATGATTGCAATATTTAGCCGATTTCTCTTAACAAAGGCGTTTTTATTTAAACATATGTTATGTTAATAAGAAGGGTATACAAGATAAATTCCGCCTTATTGAGAAAAAATCTATGTATATACTATGTAGGATACAAGGGCAGCTCCACCACTGTCGCTCTTTCGCCAGCGCCGATTTTATTGAAGCTACATAAAGACCGTCAAAGGGAAATTTTTAGATTTTCGACAGTCTTTATGTAGCATCAATCAAATCGGTACTGCCGAAGCCCATTTTACAATACATATCAAGGCTGCACTAATATTTGTCTTTATTTTTAAAGAGGGAAAACGTTAGCTAAATTTTTAAAAGAATTCAAGTGTTGCACTTTTATATAAGACCTATACCAATACGGTTAACACAATCTTTCTAGGAGACTTTCGTTGGCTTTAATGCCGCATTGAGGCCAAAACGTGTATAGCGTTCTTATTACCTACTTTGTTCTGTGGTAATCTCATAGATTTAAACTCAGCATCACTAACAATAAGAATGCTAAAAATGGCTTATATGTTCGGATTTCCGAACTTTTCATACTCTCCACTATGAGAAATTCTGTTTAATGTGGGCGTAACCTACTTTGTTCTGTGGTAATCTCATAGATTTATGCTCAGCATCACTAACAATAAGAATGCTAAAAATGGTTTATATGTTCGGATTTCCGAACTTTTAATAGTATCCACTATGAGAAATTCTGTTTAATGTGGGCGTGAGATGAAGATCTGAATATATAAACTCAAATGAAGATAACGTGGTTCCACGAAAATCACTGAAGGGACAGGCTTAAGTCAAGTTATATTTTAAAGCTCAATCTTCATCTAGTTCTTCTTTTTATTGCGCTATTCAGAATTTGCTTTCAAAGCGCCACAATCCAAAATATGACCCTAACTTTGTAATTAGAAAAAAATAAATAAAACAGCGCTTTAAATACATATATACATATAGGATTCAACATTTATATTTTTATATCACACACACATGACCTTTTGAGCGACGATTACATACATCTATTAAACATATATGTACATACTAGCAAAATGCCCGCTACTTCGTATGCGGAAAGCATATAAAAAAGGAATAAACAATATATAATATGGAAATGACAAACACTGAAAATTTGGTCGCACTAATACCAATTTTAATCAATATTTATTTTTATCTTAGTACTGTACGTACCCCTTAAGTTCGATTTTCAAAAAGATCAGCCGTATCTCACCCTTACACATTAACAGCGAGATCAACGTTGCACACCAATACACACCCTAACTCCAAAAAATAAAAATTCCAGCACTGTCCCTACACCCAAAAACAAATTGAGTACCATTAAGTAATTTTGCTATACTTATGGTACGCATTTCGACGACATATCTCAGCCATACACGGACATTAATACAAAATAATTACAGTAAATTCCATAATAATTACAGTAATTCCAAATCTCAAGATTCCAGCTGTATCCGTTCGTCCAATTCCAAATTGTACCAAACTTAGTATCAAGTCGAACTCTTCGTATCCATAAGTAAGATTTTCCAAAACTACCTCAATCCTTCACTTTAGTAGTAATCTTACTTCCAAATTTCAGGATTCAAACTCTATCCGTTAAACCAAATTAAAATTGTAAAAAAATTTAGAACAATTTAGAATTTTCGTACCAATTTTCAAAACTTCCTCAACGCAACATGGCTACAATAATCATACTTTCAAATTGCAGGATTCCACCGCTATCCGTTCACCTACATACAAATTGTATTAAATTTAGTACCATAAGTTTGCTTTTTCAAAACAACCTGAATCCTACTTTTCGATTGTAATCGTAATTCCAAATTTCAGGATTCCAGCTCTATTAATTCACCCGAATCCAAATTGTATCAAATTTAGTACCATTTCTTTCCCAAACAAAAATTTCAGGATTCCAGGTCTACCCGTTCACCCAAATCCATATTGTACCATATTTAGTACCATTTAGTACTTCTCGTACCCATACGTACGACTTTTCAAAATTTCCTCAATACTACACTCCTACAGTAATCTTAACTCCTAATTCCAACACTATCCGTTTACTAAAATTCAAATTGTACCAAATTTAGTGGTTTTCTTACCCATAAGTACGAATTTCCAAAACTACCTCAATTCTACTGTCCGGCAGTAATCTTAGTTCCGTTCATCCAAATCCAAATTGTACCAAATTTAGTACCATTTAGTACTTTTCGTACCCAAAGGTACGAATTTCCAAAACTATCTCAATCCTACACCTCTACAGTAATCTTAATTCAAAACTTTAGGATTCCACCTTTATCCGTTCACCCAAATCCAAATTTATTACTGCTCGTAATCATAAATACGAACTTCCAAAACCATATCCTTATTTCAACGCCATTTCCCTACCTTGATTCCCATACCAAATTTGAAGATTCTAGCTTTATCCATTAAAAATATGCAATTGGTTCCAAATTTAGAAAGTTTTAGTACCTTTCGTACACTTATAGGTCGAGTTTCTAAATACCCTTTGGTACATCTTCCTAACTCTCCATCAATGACCACTCGTTCAAAATTTCAGAATTCTAGCTCTTCGCGTTTGCCTAATACAATGGATTCCATATTTAGTACACTTTAGCACTTTTCGTACCTTTCTACGACGAATTTCCAAAAACCCCTTTACACAAAAACAAATTGTACCAAATTCTGTACAATTCGATTTTCCAAAACAACCTTAATCCTTCACTTAAACAGTAACCATAATTCCAAATAACAGGATTCCAGCGCTATCCGTGCACTCAAATCCAAGTTGTACCATTTGGTACATTTCGTACCCATAAGTACGAATTTCAAAAACTACTTCCATCTCAATCTTATACTCCAACAGCAGTCTGACCGAATTCCAGGATTCCAGCTCTATCCGTTCCCCCAAATCCAAATTGTATCACAGGTAGCACCACTTAGTAATTTTCGTACCCTTACTACCTCAGTCCTACACTCCAATAGTTATCTTAATTTCAAATTTCAGGACTCAAACACTATCCGTCACCCTAATCCAAATTCTACCTCTATAGCCTACCGCGAACGGGTTGCAAATTCTAACTCTTTCCGTTTACTAAAATTCATACTTTAAATTAAAATAAATAAAATTAAAATACTTAAAATTCAGGATTCCAGTTCTATCCGTTCACCCAAATCCAAATTGTAATAAATTTAGTACCATTTAGTACTATTCGTACACATAAATACGAATTTCCAAAATTTCCCCAATCCTATGCTCCAACAATAATCTCAATTTCAAATTTCAGGATTCCAGCTCTGTCCGTTCACTCGAATCCCTATTGTACCAAATTTAGTGCTTTTCGAACACATAAGTACGAATTTCCAAAACCACCCTCATATCTCAGTCCTACACTTCACAGTAATCTTAATTCCAAATTTCAGGTTTCCAGCTACATACATACGTTCACCCAAATCCAAATTGCACTAAATTTAGTACCATTTAGTACTTTTCGTACCCATAAGTACGAATTTTCAAAACTACCTCAATTCTACACCCCACCAGTAATCTCAATTCCAAATTTCGAGATTCCAACTATATCCGTTCACCCAAATCCCCATTGTCCCAAATTTAGTACCATTTAGTACTTTTCATTCACATAAGTAAGAAATTCCAAAACTTCCCCAGTCCTACACTCCAACAGTAATATAAATTCCAAATTTAAGGAATCCAGCTCTATCCGTTCACCCAAATCCAAATTGTACTAAATTTAGTACCATTTAGTACTTTTCGTACACTCAAGTTTCCAAAAACCCTTTAGTGCATCTTTCTTACTCTTCATCTGTGATCCTCAGTCCAAATTTGAGGAATCAAACTCTATCCGTTCACCCAAATCGAAACTGTACCAAATTTAATGCTATTTAGTATTTTTCGTACCCTATGTACGAATTTCCAAAACTTCCACAATACTAAACTCCACCAGTAATCTCAGTTCCAAATTTCGAGATTCCAGAGCTATCCGTTCACCCAAATACCCATTATACAAAATTTAGTTCCATTTAGTACTTTCCGTACACATAATTACTAATTTCCAAAACCACCCTCATATCTCAATCCTACACTTCAACAGTAATATTAATTCCAAATTTCAGGTTTCCAGCTCTTTCCGTTCATTCAAATCCAAATGGTACTAAATTTAGTATTATTTAGTGCTTTTCGTACGCATAAGTACGAATTTTCAAAACTACCTCAATCCTACACCCCACCAGTAATCTCAATTCCAAATTTCGAGATTCCAGCTTTTATCCGTTCACACAAATCCCCATTGTATCAAATTTAGTACCATTTAGTACTTTTCATACACATAAGTACGAATTTCCAAAAGTTCTTCAATCCTACACTCCAACAGTAATCTCAATTCCAAATATCAGGATTCCAGCTCTATCTGTTCACCCAAATCCCTATTGTACCAAATTTAGTACTACTTAGTACTTTTCGTACACATAAGCACGAATTTCCAAAACTACCCTCATATCTCAATCCTACACTACAACAGTAACCTTAATTCCGAATTTCAGGTTTCCAGCTCTTTACGTTCACCCAAATCTAAATTGTACTACATTTAGTACCATTTAGTACTTTTCGTATACATGATTGGTAATTTTCCAAACCATTTCCTTTTAGAAGCACCACTTCCCAACGTTGATTTCCATACCAAATTCCTATATTCCTGGGGCCTATTATTGATTTCATTAATTATTTAGCGATTTCTTCAAATTACAGATGTTGAAATTGAACAGTTATGACTTTCATTGATTTGCAAACATTTAGTTATTCACGACATCTGTTGCAATGGAAGATAACAAATGTCTTGTCTTTCTATTATTTAGTGGTTTACGATAAAATAAGTGCGCCTAGAAGTAAACTACAAAATTTGAAATTATGTGTGATCGTTTACGGTATCATGAAGTTATAGCATTGTTAATTTGACACATGTCTTGCAGAGGGCCAACTAAGTGCATAAGTACGTAATAATAATGAAAAATAAGGATTTTTGTTGTAGTTATTTTTTGTGGTTCCAGGACGAATTTTCTAAAACCCGGCCTTATCTCGCACCCACTGGTAAAATTTCAAGGTCCTAGCTTCAGCGGTTTTGGCTGGGCGTCAGTCAGTCAGTCAGTCAATCACTTATCACCAAGCTCATTTATATATATAGATAATGAATCTTCTTTCACTGCAACCCAGACGGTATGTACTTCCTGAGACTGCAGGCAAATTTGTTGGTCCACAAGACAAGTTCCTGTCCAATTAAAACACATCAATCGGAGATATTCTATATTGTGCGTTGTGGACCCTTATACCCCGTTTATATATAACCGGATTTAACAAACCGACTGGGTTTTAAATGTCAATTCCATTGCTTATATTTCAAACAAATCCTCTCAAAGAAGGTTAACCCTGCAAAAAGCTCTAATATAAACAGCATATTAATGTACTGTTCATTTATCTCCTAGAAGTACTTACATACATACAAACTTGACGTTGAAGTTACCCTTAGGAAACGCATTGTTGGGATACTTGCAAACACCCATTGTAGGCACATTACTTCCAAAAAGAGATATGTATATTTTCTTCCTTACGCGTTTTGTCTTCTGTAGTTGCGAAGAAATAACATTTTCAACTTAAAAATACAATAATAAATATTAAAATATAATTTTGATAATTTGTCTTTCTATCGATATTCGTCGGTATGTGCTACCGATTTATACAATCGGTAACAAAAAGTTACAGAATAGCACATTCGTTAACTCAACCGAATATTTTCGTTAACTAACGATGTCGGTTCGTTATTAAAAAAAGTTACAGAATCGCACTACTTGTATCCTATATAAGGGTAAGTGCCAGAAGCAGTTAATGGCAGCACTGCCTCCACAAAGGTGTACTTATTCCAGACCATTTGCTCATACATGACTAGATTTTGGAGGTCTCTTCGATATAAAGAGCTACACAGGCCGATGCAGGCGAATGACCAAAGGATACGTTTGTGTCTTCATCTGCTTTTCCACCAAATCTATTTACCTCGAAGCAACTTTTGATCTATTACCAAAACATCGTATGGCACTTTTTACCACCGGGCGCTCCTCATATTGGTGGTTTATGGAGGGCAGGGGTAAAGAGCTTTAAGCAGCACTTCAAGAAGACGGCACAATCTTTTAAACACTCATTCCATGGTAGAACAAATACAAGGTAAAGTTAATACTACAACAAATACAACTCGAACAACAACCACAAAGGAATTTGTTTTTGTTTGTAACGTTACTGCCAGTTGTGTTTGTAAACAAAACAAAACAAGGAAATGTCTATAAATTATTGGAATTTAAAAAACTAATAATATTTCACATTTGGTTCAATATTTTGGAAAACATGAATGAAAATTCGTTACATTTTCAATTTTTATGTTTCCCCATCATTCCACTAAATGCATAAATTCTCGCAGAAAGTAGAATTCTTGCAGAAAAGTTTGGGGTCGCTGGAAATTCATAGAAAAAGGTGAAGCTGTTTCAATGTTTTGTTTTAGAAATCAAAGAATCACAAGTTTATTAGGGCTTTATTTTTTTAAATTTTAACAAAATACCTCACATATTAACAAACGTTGTATCGCCTCTACAAGCGGGGATTTACTGCGCGGCTTATCGTTCGAACTTGGAGGAGGTTACATATCATTGATATGAAGAAGTCTTTCTGGGAAATGTTTTTTTTCCGAATGATATATTTTTTTCTCAAAAATATATGTCCCTAATGTACATCGAAATAGAAATAAATGTATAAAATGTCATATGAAATTTGACAATAACGTTACAACCCAGTTAAGTCAGCTGTGTATTGCTGCTACCTTTTCTTATTCTACCATGCACACATTCGAAGAATTCCAACTTTTACTAGCCAAGATTAAAGCCTGCCTTAATTCCAGGCCGCTTTCCCCAATGGCAACCAATCCATCTGATCTAACTGCTTTAACTCCGGGCATTTCCTTATTGGAACTCCTATATTAGCACCACTAGATCCTGAAGTTAGCGAGAAACCAGTTTCGATACGAAATCGTTCTCAGAAACTTAAGGCGATCCACCAACATTTCTGCTCAAGATGGAAAGATGAATATTTAAAGGAGCTACAAAAGCTGCATAAATGAAAGTCTCCTGAGAAAGACGTCACCGAGGAGATGCTGGTAGCAATCCGAGACGAAAATCTTCCACCAAATAGTTGTAGAATGGGAAGGGTTATCAAAGTGCACCATGGAAAAGACGAGCGAGTTCGAGTCGGTAACGTTCTCACACAAAGAGGGGTGGTAACAAGGCCTATCACTAAGTTGGTCGTTATATGCGAAGACAATTCCTAACTAATTGATTTCCTTAAAAATACCCTTTCTGAAAATACCCTTCATTTAATTTCTCTTTTTTCATTTCCTTTTTTTAATCCTATCGTTTTTTTCCAGAACCACGAAATCTTCATTTCTAGTTAGACAAAAATTTGCATACAGAGTGTGCCGCCAGATGCACGCTCTAAAGTCGTGCCGTCGTTTTCGCAATCTAAACACTCTAGAACAAATGCATGTTGCGCGGAAATATGGATATTGTGAAAACTGCCTAGCCCATACCCATTCGCAAGAAACATACTTTACTAAAACGGGGTGCAGATTTTGTGGGGAATCGCACCATTCACTTTTGCACACTCATTCAAGACTCGAGCAAACCACCATGGCTCTTAACAAGAGGACCTCATCCGTAAAAAGGCGGTCGAGATCTGTGTCTCCCTCAACTTCAAATCGTGACTCGCGGCTACTTTCTTCCACTTCAACTCCTACATCTCTCTCAGCCATACTGAATCGTAACGTGGCCCCACTACTTCCTACAGTCTTGGCAAGAGTCGAAAGTAAGGGTAAAAGTTATTCCGCGAGATGTCTACTGGATTCCGTAGCCAGATTGAGCTATGTCTAGCAAAAATATCGGGATAAACTGGGTTTAGTTTGCCTGGAACTTGAAAATGGGACAATATGCCCTTTAAAGTTATGTTCAACGGCAGATCCGAAGAGAAGTGTTGACGTCACCCTAAGAGTAAACAGCAGAATCAGCGCAGTAACCCACAAGCAGTCACTCAAAGATTCCATAAAGGAAAGTTTTGTTAAGTTCATTCTGGCCGACGAGTCTTTTAATGTATCCGCCTCAATTGACGTCGTATTGGGAGTAGATGTATATTCCAGGATCATGGTCGATGGCATATACAATAAGCCGGGCCTTACAACTGTCCAATATAGCATATTCGGGATCGTGTTATACGGTGCATTCCACAACATTGAAATATTTGAGACATTGTATGTATGCATTACTACATAAGATATGAACTTATAATTAAGATATGAACTGATAGCTATTTCCTCTTTTAGAATTTAACTTCATAATAATCAACTTCTTAAGATGTCTCTTCAACATAAACGTAGCATTTTCCAATAAATACAAAATGAACTAAAAATAACTTTTACGGTTAATACCGTAAAAACGAAGGGGGAAAAATGTTTATGTAAACCCCTACTCTTCCCCACTTTCCTTTCTTAAGCGCATATTTAAAAATTCTCAGTTAACTTTAAATGTAACAACGGCAAGAAGATATGTACTAAAGTAATCAGTACTACTAGCTGGTTACTGATGGCCATGTTGAGAAGACAACTTCCTTTTTAATCTGCCTTATAACTTTTGGATAGCCAAAGAACATACACCTGTCGCAAGTTAAGAAAAATTACCAAGATCTCAGGCATAACTTCTTTGGTTTTCTACGTTTGCATTTTTATTTACAACTTGCATCAATTTGTCAAGATACAGAATCAAAGATACAAACACACATTGATTGGTTCTGTTTCGGTTCTCTGCTTTCAAATGCAAATACTTTCTGCATTCCTGTTGTACACCTATTCAGCAGTTTGAGTTGTACACGGAGCTATACCAAAACATTTTCTGATATAGGCCAATTTTGAACTTGGCCTTTCTATGGAAAAAAAGATACTCGGGTGCAAAAATCTCGCGTTCTAGCTCAATTTCTGCGGATACTAGGGTGATTAGAACAAATGAACAGGACGGGCATTAGCCATGCCGACTTAGAATTTTATCCTGATCAAGAATATATGTATATTCTTTACTAGCATGTTCCCGCCACTTCGTTAGCGAAAAGTTCACCTTTAGAGAAAAGAGAATGCAATCAGAATTTTTGTTTACCCCGTTCGTGTTTAAGCTTTTATAATTCATAAAATAATATTACAAAATTCCATTCCTAACCTTTCCTAATATTAACGGTGCGAAATTTTAATACACTTATAACCGGTTTCAATTTCGTTCCAAATTGCTTTGTTTGACTGAAAAGAAATATAAATTAAATATTTTTCAGTCGATCACGAACGCTGATTGGCACCACCTGGGGAGTTTGCCATTCTCCTACCAGGCGCTTCTTCCCGGGTGGCGGATGGGAAGGGGGTCACTGCAATGTGTGGAGTCGGAGCCGACCTTGGGCAACCAAAGGGTCTTTGGACCCCTCGTGGACCAAAAATTTGATCGGGGTAGATCCCTTAAAATAAATTTACTAAAATGGGGGAAAAGGAGAAATAAAGTTACGGTGCAGGGAGTTAATAACCCAATACCGGCGGCAAGCGTTGGTGTGACACAAGGCATGTGTCGTCGAAATCACGCGATTGTGATCCGGCTGTTTTAGGTGTGGATGCCTTGGCACCTACAGCTGTACCTATTACAAGTGCATCAATTCCAACTTCAACTAATATTAATCTAGAAACAGTTGAGGATCTTAATGGGACTGTAAATAATCTTACAGACGTTCTTCTCCTTTGCCATAAGGAATCCTGTCCACTAACCTATCCTGGGAAGAAATCTCAGCCCGTGTGGTGGAACAAGGAACACCAGGGCGCATGAGACTAAACTCGACATTGATTGGGACTCGTATAAGGTGAGTTTTTAATAAATACAAGAGTGAGAGAAGAGAAAAAATCTTGGGTTAATTTCTGTGAGTCAGTAGAAGGAGTCAACGACGCAGCTAGGTTTCGAAGATCAATCCATCGGAAGTATCACGAAGCCAGATGGTGCGTGGACAGACTCTGCTACTGAGACTCTTAACCTATTGACAGAGACCCACTTCCCAGGCTTTAAGGATGCGGATGTATATTCCAGGATCATGCTCGATGGCATATACAATAAGCCGGGCCTTCCAACTGCCCAAAATGGCATATTCGGGATCGTGTTATACGGTGCATTCCATAATTAATGTCACTATTTAGTATACTATCACCATTGCATTTTTCGAACATGTCAATAGATTTAAGAACATTGAAATATTTTGAGGCATTGTATGGTATGCATTACTACATAAGATATGAACTTATAGTTAATACCCTAGAGAGACGGCAGAGTTAATTTGCATTAAAAATGTCCTAATTTGAATTAATTTTTCACCCTGACAGATAGTATCTGCATTTATGAAACAGCTGTTTGTGTTATTTGTTTGTACCCAGCAGACCATTTCATAAAGCTTTACAAAAGTTCGCCAAAATATACGAAACAATACACTTTCTACCTTTGATCTTTTCACCACGATGAAGCAAAAAATAAATTTAACTTATTCGCGATATTTTTGAGTCTTTTTATTATTTTAAAAATATTGCAATACTTTAAAAAACATTTGAGGAAGATATAATTTTCGATAGAATTGGTATGGTGGGTGATGAAATTCTTTGTGAAAATAAAAATTTGAAAAAGATATTTGTAGAAGGCGTGAAAAACGATTAGCTGCTGTTCTACTCGCGAAAGACCACTACTTATTTTGAAGAAACGCGAAAATTGCTGATTTGCTTTCCATTTTTATTTTTTTAAACATGGAAATTTACAAAAGACAATTGATTTCAACAGCATTGCCATATTGAAATTGCTAAATTCAGTTTAAATTTCCTTTGATTTTGTGCATTAAGAATGTGGATAATGCACGAATTAATTTGAATAAAGGCAGTTAATGCAAATAACCGCTGCCGTCTGTCTAGGGTGTATGATATGAACTGATAATTATTTCTTCTTTTAGAATTAACTTCATAATAATCAACTTCTTAAGATGTCTTTTCAACATAATCGTAGCATTTTCAAATAACTACAAAATGAACTAAAAATAACTTTTACGGTTAATACCGTAAAAAGGAAGGGGGAAAAATGTTTATGTCAAATGTGAACCCCTACTCTTCCCCACATTCTTTTCTTAAACGCATATTTAAAAATTCCCAGTTAACTTTAAATGTAACAACGGCAAGAAGATATGTACTAAAGTAATCAGTACTACTAGCTGGTTACTAATGGCCATGTTGAGAGACAACTTCCTTTTTAATCTGCCTTATAACTTTTGGATAGCCAACGAACATACACCTGTCGTAAGTTAAGAAAAAATTATTTAAAAGTGAAAAAAAAATCCATAATGAATTCCATACAAAACCAAGATCTCTGGCATAACTCCTTTGGTCTTCTACGTTTGCATTGTTATTTACAACTTGCATCAATTTGTCAAGCCACAGAATCAAAGATACAAACACACATTCATTGGTTCTGTTTCGGTTCTCTGCTTAATTTGTAATCTTCTCCACCAAATACTTTCTGCATTCCTGTTGTACAACTATTCAGCAGTTTGAGTTGCACACGGTTCGTGTTTAAGCTTTTATCTATATATATATAAATGAGCTTGGTGATAAGTGATTGACTGACTGACTGACTGACTCATCATCAACGCCCAGCCAAACGGCTAAAGCTAGGAGCTTGAAATTTTACCAGTGGGTCACTGTTGATGCACATGTGCCGAGATAAGGCCTGGTTTTAGAAATTCGTCCTGGAAACACAAAAAATAACAACAACAAAAATCCTTATTTTTCATTACTATTACGTACTTATTCACTTAGTTGGCCCTCTGCAAGACATGTGTCAAATTAACAATGCTATAACTTTCATGATACCGTAACGATCACACATAATTTCAAATTTTGTAGTTTACTTCTAGGCGCACTTATTTTATCGTAAACCACTA